>NC_041407.2:38961657-39016657 GCF_900747795.2 Erpetoichthys calabaricus
ATTACATGCTTAAATGTATACATTTTTTGGTGTACCTACCCGAGAACACGCGACATATAACCGAGCGTGGGAGAAGCATGGATTTTAAACACGCGTTGAGTTCATCTGCTGGTCTCCCTCGTGGAATAACTGGTAATGTTTGACTAAAATCTACAGCGAGTAAAACGACATTACCTCCTATTTTTTTTTTTTACTATCTCTGAGATGTTGCTTTTTTCGGTTCAAGGCTTCATAAGCTCTTTTATGTTGTATGGTGTACTTATCCCAAACCATCATCTTTGAATGTTGCAAGACTTTCGCCTTGTATGTAGATCGGGGTAATTACATTCATTGCATTCCTAGTCTGAATCACAATCTGATTGTATGGGTGGTTACCTGGCACTGTAGGGTTGCCACCTGTCCTTTAAAATACGGAATCGTGCCGCATTTGAGAATGAAATTGCGCGTCCCGTTTTGAATCAATACTGGACGGGATTTGTCCCGTATTTTTTTTATCATTTTTTTTAAAGCAGCGTCTCATGCAAATCATCCCACACGCATTTTATGAAGATGCCTCCTTTCCTACTTTTGATTGGGTAATACTTGATGTCATCGTTAGTTTGATTGGTCTTTTTAACTGTCCAGTGAGGAGGGCGTGTCTTTTAAGTAGAGTCTGCAAAGTGTTGGCACTGAGATGTGGCGTCAGCGCCAGAGTTGAAGCCCCTAATGTTGCGATCAGCAAGTCGGCTAACATCCGCCATGTGCCGTCTTTCAGTTGCGAGAAGCAGATCATAGAATGGTTGAAACTGTTGCCCCTAACGTTGCGCCACGGCGTGTGGTTCGTTTATACCTCGTGTCTTCTCATTAAACTTTTATCTCGCGAATATGTTATTGCAATCCGCAGCGGGAGCGTTTCTATAAACTTAATTTAAACTTACGTTTTACACCGTGCTTTGTTTCCCTTATGAACATGCTTGTATGCTTCACTCGCTCCCTTCTCAATTGTTTAATTCATTTTTTGCTCTTCGCTGTTTGCGGCTCTTCCGTCATTTCCCCCTACTTCGTTCTTTTATCTCGCGAATATGTTATTGCAATCCTTAACGGGAGCGTTTCATTAAACTGATTGAAAATAGTTTTGCATTTACCTTTTTAGTAAAAGGCGAGCTTTTAAGCCTGAGAAATCACCCCGTAAATGCACACGTTTAATTGCACATGTGTTAATATGTATGCTTACACAGTATTAAAAGACAGTCAAAAATTAACGTCATTTACCTTCGTTCCCGCGTTTGACTCGTGCTGTAAATCTCTTCCTTGTTTTTAGTTCACGTGATTACGTAGGAGGCGTGATGACGCGATACGTGACTCCGCCTCCTCCATTACAGTGTATGGACAAAAAATATGTTCCAGTTATGACCATTACGCGTAGAATTTCGAAATTAAACCTGCCTAACTTTTGTAAGTAAGCTGTAAGGAATGAGCCTGCCAAATTTCAGCCTTCCACCTACACGGGAAGTTCAAGAATTAGTGATGAGTGAGTCAGTCAGTCAGTCAGTCAGTCAGTCAATCAGTGAGTCAGTGAGGGCTTTGCCTTTTATTAATATGTATAGATTAAATGTCATAACTTTCTGCTGAACAGATTTAATACTATAACTCATGCAGTACTACCACTGCTTAGGAAAGGTGAACATTTGGCTGACACTTACTCTATCTAATACAGTATATTCAAAAATGGGCCACTTGTATTTGGTATACTTTAACAACATATAAAAAACAAAACAAAGTGTTACATTTCTGAAAGTTTAGCAGCACCTTAGTCATAATAGTGCAGAACTCTTGAAATTCTGCTGTACAAGAATAAACACATTCTATAGGACAGCATGGTGGTGCAGTAGCTATCACTGTTGCTTCACAGATTCAGTGTTCTAGGTTTGCATTTCATGCTCAGTCATGGTCTGCGTAGAGTCTACACTTTTTTCCCCATTTGTATTGTGTTTTCCTTTGAGCACTTCTTTTCCTTTCACATCCTCAAAAATATGCATGTGAGGCAAACTGATGATTCCAGACTGGCCCTGTGTGAGTGAGTGCAAACGTACATGAGTGGGCTCTGTGATGGACTGGCACCCTATGCAAAGCTGTTTACTGCCCTGCACTCTGTGCTGACAGAATTGGCCTCCATAATTCTGAATTGGATTAAGTTTGAGAAAAAAAATACATGTGTGCTTGTATTTTTCAACCAAATATTAGCTAATTAACTGGTATATTTATTTGAATCAATATCAGAAACATCAACTAATTGTTAACTCAAAAGACATGAATTTTGAGTTTAGTTCTGAAATTTAGCCTTTTCTTTTGACACAACCTTTAGTGGTCACATTTCCACAATTTCTAAAACTTCATAGAAATAAAGCAAAACAAATGTGGCTTCCTATTTTGCAGAGTTTTAAAAAGCTTGTTCAGTCATTTGTTTTTAGCAGAAATGACTGCTTTAATGCTTTAGGGTCAGGCTGCTCAAATTGTTCACTTACTACATTACAATTAATTCAAAACATGCAGCAAGGATCATAACTAGAAATAAGTATGGCCATATAACTACACTTCTTAAATCACTTCACTGGTTTCCAATTAAGTTTAGTGCTGCTTTTAAAACTCTCCTTCTCACATATAAATGTGTAAGTGGTTTATCCCCCCTTTACATTACAGAACTTATTAAAGCCTGTATTTCAGGGTGAATATTGTGACCTCACCTGACAGCCTCTGCTTAAAATAGCAAGGGAAAAAAAAGTTATATAAGAGTCAGAGCCTTTAGCTATTGGGTATACAATCTCAGGAAACTGTTTATAATAACTGTTACTAAGTCCCCCTCTTTTTTTCCTTCCCAGCATGCATGGTGGTACTTGAACTGCCGTAGCGTGAATGTTTTTCTACAAATGGTAGGTCATTTTTCACTTTATTTTAAAATGAAATTATCAATGTTTGCCTGATGAGTGAACTGCTTCAGAATATGACAAACCAAGAAGAACTGGATTTTGGATTTTAAAACAAAAAAAGAACAACAATGCACTGGTACTGTATATTACATGGCTTTTCTCAATTTAAACACACACTTTGTTTTTTTCTATACAATATAGTGCACCTGGCTTCTATAGTGCACTTAATAGAAACAAATGGAATTAAAAAATCCGATTTTTTATTGTATAACATTATGTCAGATTTAAATGACTGGTGATTTCTTTTTCAATCCCATATAGCTACATTACAATTACATGTGATACTTTACGTTTTTTTTGTAAAAATGTACAAAGCATTTAAAAGCACCCTTAATAAAGATCAGGTTAGGCCTTTGCCTTGGCTATCTTCGATTGTCATGCTTGGGAATACTGTTAGTCACAAGTAAATTTAGAGAAAGAAAGGAAAAATAAATAATGCATCAATAAAATAAACTTGCATGTCTGTTACTGTACAGAAACATTACTCTAACCTGTCAGGCCAGGCTTTTCAGAGAAAGAGAAAAGAAAAAGGAATAAATAATCTCAGGGCGCCGGGCGGAAGAGGAACACAAAGGCTCACAAAGTAGAAGAACAAAGCATATTTACTTTCCAGGACCCAAGGCTAATAATTAGTGACAGGTCAGCAAATATACGTCAGCCTTCAGTTACTAAGAAGGTGATCAGGTGAGTATTCTGCAGGTGCCAGCACACTGGTTTCTGCATCTTGGGCTTTGTGTAGGCCTTCATTCAGCTTGCTGTATTTACAGAATGGTCGGCAGTTCATAAACTTTAAAGCTTTGAAGATTAGCAGCAAGTGATTTGTTGTTTTTTTTTTTCTTTCTTTCCTGTACATAAAAGAAAAAAGGAAAGTTAAAAAAGAGTGGCATAACATCATAATTCACATCCACCTGCCAAAGCCTGGGCGCTTATCTTAGCTGCAGTAAAAACAGTTGAAAGCTGCTGATCTCCAACAAGCCTATGAGTACTGTGGCCAAAGCAGGGTCCAGGAACCCTTAGTAATGTGGGATGGCACTCAGCTGCTGGAACAAACTCTGGTGGCTGCACCACAGAATTCAAACATGAGATAAATACAAAAGAAAGCTTGGCACCTGGACTGCACAAATTCATTCACAACACACTGCAAGTTTAAAAAAATATCACTTTAATTGCTACCCTTTGTCTTTATGTGTTTGTTCTGTTTTCAATGCCAAATATTGCCTTTTTTAATTTGATGATGCTACATCATACTTATTCCATTATTTTCATATAATGCTATAAGAGGATGCCACCACAAAAAAAAAATCAAAACAAACCTATAGGGAAGATCAAACAGAAAATCAATGCTTCTGTGTTGAGGTGGAAAAGATTACCAGGGACAGTAATAGTGCCAGATTAGGTAGTATTAGAAGACAGCAGACATGATTACACACAGGAGCCTTCTATACTAAAGATGAAGCTAAAATACATCAGTTACAGCCATTTATTCCCCAAACCTACTTATTCAAATTCACGGTTGTAGGTAGCCAGAGCCTACACTTGGCTACAACAAGCACAAAGCAGGAATCAGCTCCAGATTGAGTTCAGGATCATTCCATGGCAGACTAGCAAGAACATATGTACACATACACACACACACAAATTGACTCACATCTCATCTTTTTTGGAATGAGGGAGAAAAACTGGAGTAAAAATTCATATGAACAAAAAAGGGAGACCATATGCAAACTCCTCACAAACAGTAACCTGGTTAGATTTTGAACCTGTAGCAGTACTAACCAATGTGATTCTCCATTTCTATCATAAGACCACCCTGAAGCAAAATTGAAGGAAACATGTAAGTCCTCACTAAAAGTTTAGACTAAAAGTGCTATCGTCAGAAGGCGGACCAAAAATCAGATTACTAAAAAGTAACAAAAATACAATTAAATTCAAAAGTTGAAAGATGTACAGTATTTAAGGCACAATCAGCCCTTTGGGCACCATTGAAACTATGTATATCACTGCGCAGTCCCAGCCGTCTCCTTTTCATACCCATACTATGCTTTGTCATGCATGCCCTTCAAAGGATCTCCTTACAAGCTCTGTCAATAGCTTGTCATGCAATAACACTGTGGGATGAGGGGTGGGGGAGCCCTATCGCTAACATTGTCATCTCCTTCTCTCTCTCTCTCTCTCTCCACAGTGCTGAGAACCTGCCCATTGAAGGCAACTTACCCTGCCCCTTCCGGTTCACTCTCCGTAAAAGCCCTGGCTTCCCAGAACGAGGTGTCATTTTTGGCAGGAGTTACCTGTTGGATGGAGCTCCTGAGAAACTGACCCAATACCAGTAGCTAACCAATAGTGTATTTCAGATTTTCAAACATTAAATGGAACAACCAGGTTGGCTCCCTCAATTTTTTTGTGGAGCTATATTTCCTGCTCCCAGCCACAGCTTATACACTTAGGGGATCTGCACCTTTCCCGTGTAATCAGTTACTTCAAACATCATTTAGCTGCAGGTTATTAATGTCAGTTTTTTACAATAATAATCTGCAGATAATATTCGTTCAGTCAATTGAGTCTTATATATGCTTACATAATTGCTTTCCTCTTCCATTCACTACCAGGGAAAGGACTTTAATTGTGTTTGTTTTTTTTTTTTCTTTTATTGTTAACTAATGTAGCAGAAGAGGGGGACTGCTATATAAGCTGAAAAGGAAAATATACAGTATAACATATCAAAGTTAATGTAAGTGATCTTAAATTAAACATAAAATGTTTTTTGTAAAGAGTGTTCCTCTGTTTTAAGACAGATGAGTTTGCAGATTCACCAATGCTTTTTAATAGGAGATTTTGAAATTTCAAAGCTTTGCACAGCACAATCTGTTTGACACATCTCAATGAAAATTGTAGTCTTAACAAATTTCTCTAAAGAATAAGCAGGGACTAACCCTGCATGGTGTGCCAATCTATTGTATGAAAGACTTACTCCATCTAATGCAGGACCAATTTCAAGTCACTTTTTAACAGGGACAGGAAGAATGCACAACCTCCACATAGATAGACTTGTCCAGGATTCACTCCCAGGAATCTGGAGCTGTTAGGCAACAGTGTTAACCACTTTGCCGTCATGCCACTCATATTCCTATATAGCACACAATTATTTCTTCCAATATTTCATTCTTTTGCTGGGTGCTCAACAGATTTTAGACTCTTTCACAACTAGGATAAGTGCTGACCAAGTAGCCTTCACACACCCTGGATTATTCATGCTGTGATATAAATCAGAGTCCAAATCCCCCACCCATATTCCAGATTGTACTACCATGTGCCAGTCTCAGGCAGATAGACACATGAATAATCTCGACAACACCAAACTATCTCAAGCTTCATCTCTTAGAAAGCATTGCTACCTAACCAGTTTAACATTGGACTGACAAGGTTTGTTCCCCTGCTGGTAATGACCGAGTTTTCAGGTTTGATATTTATGTGTTTTGATTTTTTTTTTATACTAGAGAAAATATATAATAACAATCATTTCAAAAATCTAATGTCATTAAATAGTTTTTTGTTCATCTAAAATTTACGCATTTAGAAAATACAGTCATTGGACTGGACAGAAATTTAGTTTGCAGTGGATGCAGCATCAGGAATGTTAGTCTGGATCAGAAAGGTACTGCTAACAAAAATATCACATTTATGAAAAAAATATGTAAAGTATATTAATACTTAAGAGAATGCTCAGATTCAGAGGCCATAAGGAACCAACATGGATTTGGATAGCAATGATCTACATTATAAATCAGGTAAGGCTTAGTCTGAGGCTATCATGTGGAGGCTAATGTCTGAATGATCACTAAGTAAGCGATAAGTCTTGATTTTTCAACTAGTTAATATCAGCTGATGATCTTTGCAACTGATCCTCTGTCACTAACTACATGTACAAGTATGGAGTGATAGATTTGACCACTGCTCTCTATCATTAGGCAGGCTTCAAGCCTTAGTCAAGACTGCAGCAATTGGAATAGGCTAGCTTTAAGTATTAGATTACGGCACTGCTCTTTTCCTGTTTTGGTTTATGCACTGGACTTTGCTTTCACTAGATTTAGGTAATAATCCCTACCCTAGTTTAGATATAGTTAGTGGTGTTATAATTGTTTAGATTTAGAGGTCTGCCTCTGTCACTGATTTTAGGTTTAAGCAACACATTTACTATTGCTTAGAGTTAAGAATTTTTTTTAAACATTTTTTAACCACTACTAAAGTATAATGACTCAGTATTGTCAGGCATGTAAGCATCTGAAGTGTCTAATGGGTTCAAAAAAATAGGGTCAATTTAAGGGTGTGACACAGGAACTAACCACTCTTCTGTATCCACCTGAAGTATGGAAGAACACCCACTGGAAGACCTATAACATCATGTTAAGGAGAATGACCATGACTCCACTTCTTCTACCCACAAGACCATATAAGCCTAAACTGGAAATAGGTCATAGTTCAGTTTGCATCCAGCTATCCAAGAGGTCGGAACTCTAGGCAGCTTAAATTGAATTCCACTAGCTCTTTTTAATCAATGCTCTTTATCATTTTTATACCACTTTTTCAATTCAAGGAGTTCGAATTGCATTCTAGTTGTCATTGGTTAGATTCAGGCGCCTGTCTACTGCTCTTATTTAGGCACTGGTCATTGACACTCTTTAGATTTAAAATATGCTCTTTACCACTAGTTTGAGTGAAACACTGTTTCTGCATCAGGCTAAATGTTAAAGACTTGGTCAAGACTCAATGTGGCATTGGCTATTTAATGCTTAGACGTAGGCACAGGTCTTTACCACTCTTTCTTGCTTTGTTCCAGGCATTTCCCCTTTGTCACTGCTTACATTTATACACTCATCTCTTTACCACTGTGTTGCTTAGAATTAAGCTCTTTATTTTTGTGCACCACTGGTTTAGTTTAATGGTTTGACTCAAATTCTAGTCCTAGGCACTGGCTACTTTTAATAAATACATTTTGACATTGCTATTTATTTTCACTTCCTGAGAGCATTAAGGTGTTATAGTGTTTAACGAAGCCTCTTCTTTTATGCATTTCAATTTGTGGACTGCCAAAATGAATTTTTCAAAGGATGAAGAGTATACTAATGGCTACAGTGTCCCTATACTTCAGTGATATTTTCAAAGTACCAAAAGATTACCTACCAGGGAAATAAATATATTTCTGAACCAAGGTTCATTTCCTTTGACCCCAACATCTAAGGAACAAGCATACAGAAACGAAAAAACGTCTGTAAATCTTTACTCACTTAATATTGCACCCTTTGGGGACTTGATTGAATGTGCAATAGCAAGCTCTCATTTCCACTCTTTCTTCGCTGGATATATCACGTTAGGGAGTCATTTAGTGCCTGTGGAAAATATTAAAAAGGTAATCAATGAATCATTAACTAATCCCAAATAAGCATGGCAGCTCTTTCACTCCATTAATTGCCATGAACCTCAAATTGCTTTCAGTGGTGCCCCATCCAGCTCATAAATTAACCCAGTTGACCAGACGTTTCCTATTAGCTTTCTTATTTTATTTATTTTGCAGTTTCAGGCTGGCCAAACGTTCATTCTCATACAGTAAGATCCTGTTAGGGTTCACATATTCACTCCCCTACCTCGGCTTTTTTCATTTTTTGAAAATACATAATGCATTAAAATAGATAACATGGAATGAACCTGTGAAGCACCATAATCATAAGAGATGTGGCCACATAGCAATTGATGTATAAAGACTGCCTTAAAAATTATAGCAAATATTTATGGCTTTAATATTTTTATACTAAACACTGTAATTAACATAAAAGGAATGGCTGCTCAGAGGGAGTTGACTAAATACTGACAGATTAGGCTCTAAAAATCCTCACAAACATTTTCAGAACACATTGCATACATTTTTTCTAAGTTTTTGAAGACTTATGAAACCAACTCTTTTGTAAAGTGATTCCCTAGAAAAAAATATTTTAACTTTCTCCTGCCTTCCAGCCACTTTGAAACCATATAGCTTTACAACTTGATGATTTTAAAGAGAGGTGGCAATAAAATAGTCTTTATTTGTAAATGTAGCACAAGGCTGATGTGAACAAGTTAACAATTCACTCTCATATCCGCTTCTAAATGAAACTGCACAGGCAGTTTCCCAGGTCAGACATTCTACAGACAGATAAAAAAGAAAGAGATACACACACACACACACACACATCACCTCTGGTTACATTTTGACAAACACGTTTGTGGAGTAAGGGCTGATGGGAAGAAACATGGGAAGGGTGCTGTTAATGCTACTCTGACAGAAAACTCATTCAGTGTTTTCAAAAGATTACAACACTTCTCTGCATGTTATTTGGAACAGTACAAAACTTTAATTAAATAAATCACAGATGTTACAAATAATCTTTTACTATAAAACATTTTAAATTACAGCACAGTACACACACACATACTACACACATTGTCAAAATAATTTTCATTCAACTTGAACGTTCAAGATGAACTTCATAATGGTTGAAAGATGGTGACAAAAATATTTAGGCTGTGTTAGTAAAAGCTTCTGCGGTGGGTTGGCACCCTGCCTGGGATTGGTTCCTGCCTTGTGCCCTGTGTTGGTTGGGATTGGCTCAAGCAGACCCCCGTGACCCTGTGTTCAGATTCAGCGGGTTAGAAAATGGATGGATGGATGGATAGTAAAAGCTTCTGTTAGTTTCGGCAAGGGGAATTTATTAAATTACACTATTAGCAAAAAGGTCTTCATTGTGATGTGCTATGAGCATTTTTCATTTAAATGGAAGTTCACCCTTTTCACAAGATTCAAAAGATTTTTTGTACATTATCTGATGAATTTTTAGCAATTTGTGGGTTTCAAAAGTTCTAAATTTTGTTAAATTTATTATGATTTACTGTGTTATTGACGGCATATAGAATGTCACTACACTAACAAACAAATTGGAGCCTCAGTTTCTTGCCAGTTTCCTTTTTTCACATTGACATGTCTTTACTGTTGGAAATTCAAAAATGTTTTCAATATGTTAAAAATTAATATGAATAAAATGAATAGGTAAAAATACAAAATGATACATTTACAGGGGGAGTACACTGGGTAGGATCTCGCTCAATGTCATCCTAAAAAGGATTACGCAGGTTTGACATTACTGGGTGATGTTATGTACTGTACCCTTTACAAACTAACTATTAACTTCAACACCATCCAACCTCTGCTCCTTAGGGACAAGCTGACAGAGATGGGAGTAGATTCATACCTGGTGGCATGGATCGTGGACTATCTTACAGACAGACCTCAGTATGTGCGTCTCGTGAACTGCAGGTCTGACGTTGTGGTCAGCAACACAGGAGCGCCGCAGGGGACTGTACTTTCTCCGGTCCTCTTCAGCCTATATACATCGAACTTCCAATACAACTCTGAGTCCTGCCACGTGCAAAAGTTCGCTGACGACACTGCTATCGTGGGCTGCATTAGGAGTGGGCAGGAGGAGGAGTATAGGAACCTAATCAAGGACTTTGTTAAATGGTGCGACTCAAACCACCTACACCTGAACACCAGCAAAACCAAGTGGCTGGTGGTGGATTTTAGGAGGACCAGGCCCCTCATGGACCCCATGATCATCAGAGGTGACTGTGTGCAGACCTATAAATACCTGGGAGTGCAGCTGGATGATAAATTGGACTGGACTGCCAATACTGATGCTCTGTGTAAGAAAGGACAGAGCCGACTATACTTCCTTAGAAGGCTGGCGTCCTTCAACATCTGCAATAAGATGCTGCAGATGTTCTATCAGACGGTTGTGGCGAGCGCCCTCTTCTACGTGGTGGTGTGCTGGGGAAGCAGCATAAAGAAGAGGGACGCCTCATGCCTGGACAAACTGGTGAGGAAGGCAGACTCTATTGTAGGCACGGAGCTGGACAGTTTGACATCCATGGCAGAGCGACGGGCACTGAGCAGGCTCATCTCCAGACAGAGGAGCAACTTCAGCGACAGACTGCTGTCACTGTCCTGCTCTACTGACAGACTGAGGAGATCGTTCCTCCCCCACACTGTACGACTCTTCAATTCCACCCGGGGGGGTAAACGTTAAAATTATACAAAGCTATTGTCTGTCTGTTATACCTGCATTGTTATCACTCTTTAATTTAATATTGTTCTTTATCAGTATGCTGCTGCTGGAGTATGTGAATTTCCCCTTGGGATTAATAAAGTATCTATCTATCTATCTTTAACAATCCATAAGATTTTATAAACTATGTGATTAGCAATAATAAATGTCAAATGAATATAATAGGACTTATAAAATATGTTATGGTCATTGTTTTACATCATAGGAGGATGAGTAGGAGGAGGAGGTTGGGAGCATGCACTGATTACAGAGCGTTGCCGCACCAACCACATGGTAAACCACCTGGATTGGGACCCAAGTTCACCCATGTAACAGGTGAGACCTCAGCACCACACTGGAACAATGTAAGTTTGTTTTTTTGCAGTGGCTGTATTGCCAATCCTGCCACCAACCCCCAAGTTTTCCCTGAAGTTGGAGGACCTGCTTGCAGGGCTGGAGGCAGATTAACATCATACCAGGACGGAGCAACTGCAGGTTAAGGGCCTTGCTCAGGGTCCAAACGGAGTAGAGTCACTTATGGACATATATACAGGTATATATCGTAACTTACTTTTAAATTTATTTTATAACATGCTGCCCCTTGACAGCAAAATGGATACCTAAAGTGTTACCATTATGTTATTGCAGCCTTAGTGTGTTTTAAGGTATTTAAGGTGGTTGTCAGTACTTTAGCCTTGATAAAGTTTATTTTTTAGGATATGAAAATGATTTGAGGCATCAGTACCAGCTGTAGTGAGTGAGTGACAGTATATCAAAAACAATAAACAACTTTAAATCCAGAATAATAAGGTCCCCCAATAAGGTAACTAATTCCAAGTATCTCAAAAGACCAAGGATATATCACTCAGTAAATGAATGTAGCTAAGTGACACACAAGTATTCAAAGTTACTGAAGATCCTCTGCAGCATTTTCACACTAATTACTATGGAAAAAAGCAACATATTGTGTCATAGTAAGGTGCTGTGATGTATCCAAAGAGGTCACCTTCTTTACAGAACCTCATGGGCATCACTCTCACTATTTTAGTTTTTTACAAGTGGCAGGCTACTCCTACAATTAAAGTACATGATTATGTATCCTAGTGATGGCTGCAAGGGTTCTGGACTTTCCTTGCTGTTACTGAATTCCCAAAGAAGATTTGGGCGGCAGTCAACATAGTTACAGTAAATGGATGGACAGAAACAATTTAGCTAGGTAAAGAATATTTTAAAAAGAATTAAACTAACAGAATATTCTAAGGATTGTGGTATGGCCCTGGTTTCAAAGAACAATTTTTCAACAGGGAATATTTGACCCACATTTACTTAGAGGTATATTGATATAAACCTTATTTGCTTCTCAGACCTCTCTGAACCACAGAGTGCTCATTATAGAGAAGGATGAGATTAGCAGCTCACAGACACAATGAAGAATAATCTGTACACCAAATGAACCACATTTCTGGTTCTTAGAAATATGGGGTGTTGCCCATGATTACCTGTGCTCAGCCAATACTGGGAGTGTCAACATTTTAAACAGTGTGGATTAACACTTTTGGAATTGCTCCTAAACTAGTTGCTGGTAGGTGAGGATCTTAAATCCCTCTCCAGCATTTAGGATGTAAGAGTTAAAACAAAGGAAGGATGCAACACATAACCTCACTGTAGTTACTTATACTGTAGCAACAATGAAGACTCGCCAATTTGCTGACTCATTGCAAGTCAGCTTCTAATGTGGAACTAAAACAGGGAACCTCTTGATTTCCTGCTTTTTTTCCTAGTCTCTCTGTCCTTCCTTCAGGGTTACTATGCTACCATGTTGTGAATGTGGTCAGCTCCCTTCATTATGGAAAAGAGAAATGCTGTTACTGTATTTCAAAGAAGCAGCAGGCAAGTATAATAAAACTGGCCTGGCTTTTCAGTCTGAGTTCTACCCAATTTACAGTATTAAAATGCAAACTGTATTCCGAGAAGACGGCACAAATCCCAGTCCCGAAGCAGTCTGCAAGTGGAGCTGAAACTTGTGAATGTGCTTGTAAAAATCTGGTATGTCTTGCCATTCCCATACATTTGGTTTTTTTATATCCCGTGTCCAATACACGCTGTCACTTAGCAACAGGCAGGAAGTGCTGGTTGGATGCATGGACTGCAAGCCTTTGAGCTTTTTTTCCTTCATCTTTTCCAGCTGACCATTTTATAGACAAATGACTCCACATTTTATTGGAGCAGCTCCACTACAACCAGATCCCAAAATCTTCTCTTAAAAAGGCAAACAATTTTTTGATGCTGACATTTTCTGAATCTGGAACCCTACTTATCATTTGCCCCAATGCAGGATGCAACATTGGGATGCCTACTAAGATCTAATTGCTGTTACATGGGATGCACATAGCCCACTGTAAAGTCAACAGTCAAACTTAATTGAAAGTCTCTGGCGTGTGGGAAAAATAGTGCAGTATCACATGGAGAAAATATGTTAACTATACACAGTGATCATGCCAAGAACTGAACCCATATTCAAAGAACTATAAGACAGCAGTGCTAACAGCCGTACTACTGTGACATCAGTTAGTCAGTTATGTTTTGTACATGGCTCTTTTCAGTTTAAAAATACCCAAAAGTTACTTTGAAGGACTTACCAGTTAGAACACGTGAAGTATAGGCAAGTTAACTGATTCACTCAATGTTGCACTGTAAACTCTCAACTGAAATTTTATGTTCAGCTCTTCAGCAGCCAGTCACAAATGGGACAAATATCTTGTTTCCACTGATTTCATTATAAACTGTCAACTTTATTTTATTACTCTTCTTTATAGTTTGTTTTTTTTCCAAGTTGATTTACTTATTAAATACATTACATTAAAATTGTTTCTATAAATTTTTCTTCTGGTAGATTAAAGTTAAGTTAATCAACCTGGTCAAAATCTCATAGTGCATGTCAGTCTTATTTAAAATCTAAAGTCCAAACAATGCCTAAGAATTAAAACTATGGATGATTATTTGTGTCAACATTAAATCTAATCCAACATGTTAACTACATTGCTATGTAATGCAATACATATGTACGTGGTGCATTTAATTTTGGCACAGTTTAATCATGTCCTAATAATTGATTGATTGCTTTTTACTACTACTTTTTGTGTCAGTTTAAAATGCAATACAAAAGCATACTGTAGATCACATGTCATAACTAAAAGCCAAGCAACTGTATTGCATTTAACTCAGCAGCTGCTCCAAGACTATTGCATTTCAATTTAAGACCACATGTTACAGCATCCAAAAGTGGATCGGGAGAGATGGGGCAGGGGGGCGCCCAATAGTTGAGGTAAGAGGCATTCAACTTCTAAACATTTCTGTGTTCTGGTGTAAAGCATTAAATTTTAATGTAAAGTGAGTAATCAAAACAGTGAGAATTATTTTTCAGGTTTCGCTGAAAAAGTGTATTCTTATCCTAAGTTGTCTAAGTAATGTGTTATGCTCGTCTTTTATTATTTTGTTCTACTGTTTTTCTAATAGTCCTGAGCAATACATTTAGCAATAACCAATCCCCATGTCCAGGTAGCTACACATCATATTAATCGAATACTGGTGTATGGACACCCTGGTTGATGATCTACATAATCATATGACGCAGCTCTTCGGAACATTAGCTCCTGAACATGTTCTAAGGATGTTACTTTTGCAGTTGGAAATTTTTCTCCTATAGATGCTTATATTACACTTGCCCTTTCCAGAATATGACATGGAAGAGAATAAAATCATCATTTACACTGCGGTGGATCCCCTGCCTTTTCAATTCCCCGATGTACATTTTTAGTGCTGGGTAAAAACACTTGTGATTGGAACACTTCTTACACTTCTAAGTTTACCCCAACTTTTGACAGGCTTTTTGCGCCACCATTTGACACTGATTGGTCATTTAACAGCATTCAGCTTTGTAATGATTATGCATGGTTTTGAAACGAAATATAATACTCTTGAAGCAGCCAGTAAGAAAAATGCAATAAGCTTTCTTTGCTTTTAGCTCCAACATTTGATCTATAGATGTGAATTAAAATGCAAAACATTTTTGTATTGCATTTTAAACGGACACAAAACTTGTATGTCATAATGAAAAACTGATCATTTGGTTGATTTATTTTTTAATTATGACAAGATAAAACTGTGCCAAATGCACCATGCTCATGTGCATTGCAATGCAGTTAAACCGCTGGACTGCATTTAATTTTGGCATAAATAACCTTCCGTATAAAACACCCATCCATTTAAAAAAAATGCAGGTCTCCATTGTAGAACCTTAGTGAACTGGGTCCTATCCCTGCAGCTTTGGGTGTACACTATACACAAATTCATGTGTTCCTGTCCATCACATGGCACATTTAGGCACACACACATATATAATCACAGAGCTTAAGATTAAGTCAGTGACTGGGCCCGAATTTAATCTTTTATCACTAGACCGCAGTGATGGGCATCCATAAAACACCTTCCTAAAAATGAAAGTAATGTAGTTAGCCTGAAAACTGGCCATATCACCTCAAACCTCAAATTGAAAAAAAGGGGTTAAAACATAAAAAAAAAACACCAGCAATGTTTGGTTCCTGAGAGCCTGGCTAGCTCAGTTCCAGCTATTAAACTAAAACACTCGCATTGTACACTCTGGTAGTGTCAGTAGTTTGTAAATCTCTATGAACAGGCAGAATACTGTTGGAAACAAAAAAGACAAGTATGGACATGGATGAGCAGATTAGATTGTGATAATAAGGGAAAAGGCTAATAAGGAATATGAAGAACAGCGTCCCTCTCTCTCTTTTTTTTTTTTTTAAGCCAGACAGGGCATGAACATGATAGAATTTCTTGATGTCTTGATCAGGCGCCATAAAACAAAGTACTGTGCCACTCTGGATAAAGATGGAACCTAACATCAAGACGTGAGTGAAACGCTAATGCTCACACAAGTCTGATCACTGCAATGCCACTACAATTCTCACTAGCAATTATCTGCAATTATGTGTCTAATTGCTTCCAGAAGCAATGTGCATTTGATTGAAACTCACTAATTTCTGTGCGAATTAAAACTGCAAAACAAAATAATATACATCAGATAAATCTTTCAAATTGACTATAGTTGAAAACTATGATAAATGAGCATGACTTAGTAAAGTCAGCAGAAGGGAAGCAGCGAGAAGCCAGTGAGCGGACACTGGGAGGGTGCAGCTCCACAAATGGAGGCACAGGCCATGCACAGCTCCATCAGAATGCAAACTGCGGAATCAAAAGCAGCAGTTATGGACACACAAGTACAGATCAGTACTATTTCAGCAGCTTGGAAGGCTGAGAAAAGGAAAGCTGTCTTAGTGAAGAAACATTGCTCTACAAACTCAGCTCAACATCTCTCATAACAAGCGAAATAAATTTACCTCATAAAGGGTAGTTCTTTGCCCTGCATGCTCCATAGACATAAATATGTTTTGTTTTCCTGCAAAGGATGCATTTAGTCCTTATTTAGTAACAAAGTTTCCCTGTTTTAAATGATGGACAAGGAGACGGCAGAAATAAAAAGGAAATAGGGCAGGGACAAAAGTCATCAACATCCTAAAACAGGATTCCTCAAGTTCGGTCCTGGAGGGCCACTGTGGCAGATGTTTGTTGCTCCAACCCAATTTCCTAATAAGAAGCCAATCATAGCTGATAAGAGAACTTGTTATTTACTTCTACAGCTTTTATTCTGCCACACCTGATCACTGTTAGATTGTAGATTTTTTTTCCTGAGGATATCAACCATGTGGCCCAGAGTAGATTAGTAAATCGTAGTTCTCTTTTTCTCTGCCGTTTCTTTTCCAAATATTTCATTCAAATGAATACTTCATGGTGAACATGCACATGAAAATGAGTACAAGTTAGGTGGTGAACTGCTGGCTTCTTTGACACTTTCATCTCATTTTTAATTGCAATCTGCTTAAGAAAACAAGAACCAAATAAAAATGGAGAATGCAGCTGCTTAAGACAAGAGAAATCCATTAAGGAAATCTTAAAAGACAAGTTAACTAAATTAAAACACAAAAATGTTGCTTAATTAATAACTGGCTTCTTGTTAAGCAATTTGGTTGGAACAAAAATATGTAGCAACTGTGGTCCTCTGGACAAAAATGAGAAGTACTGATGATAGATGCAAGTGAGCATTACATATATGTGTGTTGCATATGAAACAGCATTTATCAGGACCTCCAGCATGAGTGTGAAGTAGAGCCTAGGTGAAAGCATGTAAAACTTATCAAAACACTAACAGACAGGGATGGCTATCTGGCTATATACCCAAAGAGAGGATGAAGTTAGGTTGGATTTCCACAGCTGTCATTTACTATAAGGTATGTGCAGTCCCTCTAACAGAGCACAGTCCTAAAACTCAAAGACCAACTCCAGCATGGAGGTATACCAGGAGCTTATAGAGAAAGTTCTAGTCTCATGTCCCTCAATTGTGGTTCTGGCAGGCTACAGGGGTTTTTAATTACCCAGTTTCCTTATTAGAAGCCAATTATTGCTGCTTAAATGATTACTGATGAAACAACATTTTTGTGCTTTAATTCAGTTCACTTGTTTGCTAATATTTCCAACCCTTAATTTCATCTTTTAGGCTTAAATAAATGCATGTCCTGATTTATTTGCCTATTGTTTTCTTAACAAGCTGTTAATTATCTATGAGATGAAAAAGAGAAAGAGACTAGCAGTGCACCATCTAACCTGGTCCCATTTACACCTGTGAGTGTTCATCATTAAGGATCTGTTGCAAAAATATTTGGAAAGAAATGGAAGAATTACTAATCTTCTTTGGGCCACAAATAATTCAGATAGCATCCTCAGAAGGGAAATATTTACAATATGAAAGTGACTTGACATGGTAGGATGAAAAACTAATAAGCCATATTATTAAAAACTAACAAGTTATTTTTACCAGCAAGAATTGGCTTCTAATTAAAAAAAACTGAGTAGAACCCTTGTACTAGGCCAAACATAAGGCTGCTCCTGACTCCAGAGGTAATGCCATGCATTTAGCAAAGTGGCTACAGGAATCTCATGGACAGGTACATTTCACTCTGGAGTGACAACTCTCAACTGCAAGGAGTAAGACCGACCAAGGTGTACAGAGAGATAAATGGGTACTCACAGGGCACACTGTAAGTTGTGGGGATGTGGAAGGAAAGCAGGGGGTCCTACAGAAAACTCAGAGACATTGGGAGAAAGTGTACACTATACATACAGTATAGCAATCAGGCTGAAAGTCAACCTAGCAACTCTGGTAAGTGCTGCACCTACATTGCATGGTGAGCAGCCAAACCTCTTAAGTAAAAAAAAAAAAAAACAAAAAAAAACAAAACTGATGCATTCTAACTCTTTCAGGGCAAATGTCAACTTTTGGTCAGGGGTAGAGGATGGTAGTCAGCTTTAAACTGCGACAAAACTCAGTGTTACATTTCAGTTCAACTCTCTTTGTTAGAAGAAAAATGAGGTTTTATTGATCTGACCTCAGTTCCCTGCACTTGCATGATTAGCATAGAGCAAACAACTTCTAAAATGGCATCAACATCTTCCTAGAGACCAAAGCAAATATGCAAAGCAAAATACTCTGTGGACGACATTTTGCATATTATTACTGAATTGGACTCTGACTTGTCGGATTCTGATTTTGATGCAAGTAATTTGGAGGTGGAGATTGAAAATGAAAGCGTGGTAACAGCATCCGCTGATTGCCCCCCAGCTAATCATGGTGCTGTGCATGTTTGTGTAGCTGATGCGCCTACAGCAACGTTCACCTGGGCCACCACTTACGATGACAATAGGTACAAACCAGATTGCATCGCACTGCAAGTGACACCGCCTCCCTACTGCTATGAGAAGATAGCCAGGCAGCTGGTCCACCACACATTCTTGCTGGTCACCGAGCCACTCGTATGTAGCCATTGCTGCAAGCGATGCCCAACAGGCACAGACAGGAGCCACAGACATTTTATGTTGATTTAAGTGTGAAACTACTGCTTTGTGTGCTTTTCAGGAAACAGTTTTTTTTTTTAGAAAAAGTATTCAGCCCTCAAAGAGCTAATGGGGTTGTATCTGTAATGACAAACAGTATAACAGTTAATGTCAAACCTATAATCGTACTAAATGCAAGTGTTGAATGGCTGCTTTATGCATGACTCCATTCTAGTCTCATTTTAATGCAAAGGCCATAGATCCCGTTCAAACTGTTCAAAGGTCCCTTCCAAATCTGGTCCAAATGCAATTCAAATTTTATAGTCTTTCTCTGACCAACTGCAAAATAAACTGGGGCATTTAGTTCATGAAAATATAATGGTCACTTGTACTAATTTTTTTCAGTTACAGTTCAAACACTGTCACTCAACAACAATGGACTGGACACAAGGTACAAATCTGACACATCTGGCCAGTCTATTCTGTAACTTGACTTATAAGTTGAACATTAACTTGTGTTGACTTCCAAACCAACATGTAAGCCTAAAAACATAGCAACAAATCTCTAACTTCCATTTAAACTGTGCCATATATTACACAGTGGAGCACCCACCAGTGGTGATACCTGGTAAAGATTTCAGCTTTGAGCTTCAAAACCAGTTAAACTACTGCACTATTAGAAAAGAGATCACATTACTTGTAAAAAGAAGACAGAAATTCTTTGGGGCCCTGGGCAGTTTCATGCTTTTTGCGTCTCATCACTTTACACATCAACTCTGCCATTGTAGCAATTGAAGCTCATGAAAAGTAAAATCAGGCCATTCCATTCAACACCATGTACAATAATCACTTTAAGAATTGCCTTTCCCCGACTCTTGCCTAAGGTTTTGTTTTCAATCTTCTTATCTTTTTATTTGCTTGATTTGAAAGAGTTAAGTGTGTACTGGAGCAAGGAGGGGATTAGATTACAGAAACTAAAAGCAAGAGTCTCCAAGGAAGCACATGAGCAGATCTTTCACTAAGTGCTAGCATTGCTAATATTTATTAACTAAATGCTGTTATCACCTCGTGAGTAGCCTTTACTAAGAAACAGGTTCTGCCTTAGAATTATGAGTGAGCCACATATCTTGCAAAAATGCATATTTGAGGAAGACTAACATCCCAGAGCTGCTGATTTAAGTCTGCTGACCCAGACAGGTGCCATCATACAGGCCCACAGGGCTTTTATTTATTAACCTGTGACTCACTTCCTTTGGCGTGTTTAAGTGGCAGTTAGGCAAAGGCCCACCTTGTTTTACAATACAGGCTGTTTAGAAGGCAAATGCGACTTAAATGAGAGTTGTGATGTAAAGGCAAACAATGAATCCCATTTTTAAAATTTAGTGGCAGCAATCATCTGACATGTTTTACATCCTTATTTTATAGTTTTGAGATCTGCTGGTTTTTAGCAATGGGAAAGAGAATATAAAGTATCCTCTGGTGCCTTTTGATTATCAAAAGTGATTTAGCTGCCATTGTTCATCACACCACTGCCCCAAAGTGACACCACTACTACCATGGACTCTATGCTCTGCGTGGTATTAATGATTTTACCATTTCCTATGCCTTTCCAATTGTATTGTGCTGTGGTCAGTTTCGATCTATTGGAGCTGAAGGCATGATTGGCCAGAGTGGAGTAACTGAGGGCCTATGGCACTCATTCTTTACATTTTGCTATTGAAAGTTAACCTGGTGCCTGCTGGTGAGCTGTGCCTAGCTTGGAGGAAATGAAATCTATAGTTTTGCATCTAGTGAGAAAAGAGAGCCTTTCCTTAGTAAAGCTACACACAGCTACAGTCCGTGTGCTTGCTTACAAGACAACATACCTAAGTACCACTGCTAAGTGTCAAGTTTTTACTTCACTTCAGCTGTGTTTTATCTGTGTGCAGCTCTCCTTGTACTCCTCTGCGCTCTTGTGTCACCCCAAGTTACTCATGTCAGCCATTTTTCAGAAGTAAAGGCTTAAGGTGTGGTTCCGCTTCCACATGTCCAGCTTTGGGCCTATATCACATCTGTCTGTTTAGACAGTTGCATGACAAGTTAATAAGCAGCCGGTTTCGTCTGTCTTCAGGGGGGAGAGAGGGAGCAAGAGAGAGGAGTTTGACATAGATCTCTGCCTCTTTCTTGTTACTTCAGCCTAGCCAACCAGTTACAGCTTGAGTGCCCCAAGTCTCTAGTGTTTCACTGTGCCTTCGGGTAAAACATGAGTTAATAGAACATCACCTAACCACTAAAGCATGTCACTCTGGAGCCGGTTACTAAAACAGATCATAAACACAGGTGATGTCAGGGATTGCTTTGGCAAGTTGCTAAAATGCAAACAGGACAGATGTCATAAGGGTTGACTGAAATCTGACTAACTTTATTTATTTTTTATTAATATTTGACTGATGAAGTTGGAATGGCAATCATTAACCCCAATGTGCTCTGTCAGCTGTTTAAAAATATAGTGTTATATTCCACTGTCAAATAACTTGGGTGGCAAGAGTGTTTCTTAGGATAACTATGAGGTCAAATATGTTGGTCACAGTGTTTAAGAGCATTGAAAAAGATTAACATCCTGTGTACAAGTCACAGTGCCCGAGACTGAATTGTGGACACTAAAACAGAATGAGCAACACTGCAGTTTCAAATATGCTCCAGGATAAACACAAAATGTGTTGTCTTCACTCAATGGCAGCTATTCAAATATCAAGAACTCTACTGAATGTCCAGGGATGCAGCACATCCTGTTTATAGATCACTCGCCATGTTACCTGTCAAAAACAGGCAATATAAACAAATGTAAAAATATTTGATATCCCTACATGTACCTTCACTTTCTTTCCTCGGTATTTGCATGTGTCTGGACCTCTCTTGATTGGAGTTACCCCATGTCGACTATTTTTTGAGACACCTTGCTTGCCTCCTGTCCACATTTATACTAACTGTCTTTGAGAAAAATCTGTGTGCTTCCCTCAACTTTATTCCTTCTCGTGTGTCACTCTCTCACACTTCCTCTTTCAACCATGCCAAAAAAGGCAAATTAATCAATAACACCAAAGGTAAACTGACCAATCAGACTGATCAGAGAGACTCGACATACACAGATCTTAGCGTTTTATTTATATATAAACAGTGCATGTTTGTATTGCTGCATATTTTGTCATTTTACTCTAAAGAAGCTAATCAATCTGGTCTAACATTGCTTAAGTAATCAGCTGAAGTGCAACTCAGATTTATTCTTTAATTGTGTGTTATTTTACAATTGGTATAGTGATGAACTAGGTGACAATTTTGGAGATCTGCATATAATACTGCTTTTAAATGTTTAAGACGGTTTTTCGGTTTACTTTTTTGTGATGTTGCACTTTAACACTTTGTTTACTTCTGGCCAGAGTTATTAAAAAAAACCTCTCGATTCACTGTACTGGTACAAAAATCAAAGATAATTTAAAAAAAAAAAAATATATATATATATATAAAAGAGCAAAGGAAATGTATTACCAAATTATTACTATAACATGTAATTTTTGGCAAAGTCGATTAATGTTATTCATTTTATTTTACAAAAAATATCAAAGGTTGAGAGTTGTGTCACAATTCCCTGAAATTAGATAAAAATGTTTATCCTCCAATTTATCCTCAGGCATCCAACACATGAAAGGGAATTCTAATGAAATTTTCCCACTGTGAATTTTCAAGGTTGTATTCATAAAATGTTAAACCACTATTATGGAGAGTTTTTTTTGGAAAAAGTTGCTGGGTTTTCCCCTCTTAACTCTTCAAAATTAGACACCAGACAGACAATATTAACAGCCAAAGGTAAAGTATTAGAGGACAACTAAGACCACAAAGGGAAATGTTTTGTGTTTACCAGGTGAATGTTCATAGTGAGATGCATAAACAAAAAAAAAAAGTTGCTGAAACATCCCTTGAGACTGAGCGATGAGTGGTATGCCACTGAAATGCACCAGAGTACAATTCACCATCAAGAACAAATGCTGCTAGCTTTGGAAGGGTGTTTTAATAATGCCTTTGGGACATCAAATTTTAAAATCCTTTCATTGCTTTTGAATGCATTAAACTCTACCACTGTAAACAGTCCAACTGCTTACGAGACATATACAATTTATAATATATAATAATATGGAGATGAGATCATGGCACGAGGATCAAATAAACCAGCTATAAAGATGAGATCCCATTGAGATAGCAAACAATATAAAAATTTTAATGGGTACACTCTAAATTTATGAAAGTACAAAACAAGAATATCTTTACATCATACCTGAAAGAACTGGCTAAAAGAAGCCAATCTTACCTGTCCCACTGAGAAATTCTTTCTTTACTTTGTCATCAGGTGAGTGGGGGTGCCTATATAACACTTTGTAGATTCTTAACTTGTATACTGGCTGCTGATGTGACACATTCATTAACAATATTTGGCCGCTGCTGGAGAAGACCATCAACTTAAATGTATGTAACACATTAATTTACCACCACGTTTACCATTTACCTTCAACAGAAAACTACATTTTTTATTTCAAAATGGCAGTCTAGTTCAGTGGAAGTTTACAAACAAAAAACCATTCTGTCCATGAGGGAAGTAGCCGGGATTTCATTTCAGTTAGGATAGGAAAATGTACATGAATCATAATTTCATCAAAGATCATTCAATTGGAACTGTACTAAACCATATTTCAAATCCAGGAATTGTTTGATTTTTAACCTTTTGCTGTTTTAGAAAATTTTGCCTTTGCCTTGCATTTTATTTTTTGTCCAAGCTTTTGTCTTTCACACATGGTAAAGTATTACTTAATTGTTTTACTAACTGAGCACCTCCATTTCTTATACTGGTCTTAACCCTACTGTTGCTCACAAGGCACTCCTGAATCCAATTATTAAATTCATGTTACATTGATAGCACTGCTTCAGACTGAGTGTATGCTCTCCAACCAAGGACCTGCTCAGCAGATAACTGGGCTGGTGAGCATGTGCATGGCTAGGAGCATAACGATAAGGAGGGAATCAATCCAAGAGGTGCATCCACCCATTATAGGGTAGACATCGCAATTACCCTGTTAAACAGAAACACATAAAAAACTTACAGGAATATGGGGGAGAACTTGTAAAGCACATATAGACAGTATACATGCCAGGAATTAAATCTTTGGTGCTTGCAGTTGTGAGGCAACAGCACCAAAACCCAACACCACTGTGCAAACATTCATTCTTGCTATTTTAAGCAAATGTAACTTGTGCTATTATTTGTCAAATGCGACAATTTTGCCCAACACAGTTTGTCAATTTAGATTAAGGATCTCATGAATTCAGAGCATTCTAGTCCAGTGCTTCTTTTGACAATTTTGCAACACCTTTTTATAGGTTAAAAAAAAACTTAAAAAAATAAAAAAGGTTAAAAATAATGATGCCACATTTGCTTGGGCTAATGACATCCTTCTCTAAAATGTTATTTACCAAAACAAAGAAGTCCTCAGCAGATGATAAATGCATATAATCACTGGCATATTTACTGCTTGAGTTTGCCTCTTCTACTACATTCAGAGTTTGAAAAAGGTTGTAACAATTGGTAAAATCCATAATCAGATTCTGGAATGCCTGGCAGTTATTTCCATGGAAGTTATTAAAAAAAAAAAGTTCACCATTTGCAGAATAAATACAACGTTATCTAGATATACTTTACTCAGTGCTTGTCATACTGGTAAAACATTTCCCAGTGTATGTGTGTGTAACAGAAGCACGGCTCTGTTTCTCACTCATTTTTTTATCTTCAGTGCATTAGTGAAACTGAAGTCCAACTACCACGAAGCAAAACAACTTAACACTGAAAAAACAAAGCCAGTCAACAGCACCCTCTAGGGCTTGATTTTTGCAGCACTTCTAACTAATATGTTGAGGTGCGGCGAATCACTCAGTCCCTTCCTTGCACAACAGATGAAGAGTCATTCTAATTTATTCATGTTACAACAGTGACTAGTTAGTTTTTCCTTAAAAAATAATAACAATTCTCAACTTGTATTCACCCTAAAATATTTGTTCATGGCCTGCAAATATCTTCTGAAACATGTGACTCATCATGAAGCACAAACATTGTACTTAAACTATAAATGAAGATGCAGTTTGGTTGACAGCAAAGGAAGGAAATAAGGAGGACTGCCTTAAGAGCAAATAAATTAATAAAAACACTAAAATAGTGTTGCAGTGGTAATTTACATTGAATACAGGGCTTATTTTACCCTGCATTGTTAAACAGTAAAGGAGAGAACAAATATCTGAACACAAGACAAATCCATTCACAGAGGTGCAGTTTCATATGCAAAACCAGTGTAACGTTCACTTGTGGTTCCACATAAGTGCCCAGCACCACACTCTCAACAGACCATTTTACCCTAGTACTTATCTTAGGGGTTGGGACATATTCTTCCATTGGTTCACCTCAGTCTATCATCTCTTCTCGAAAACATCTGGATTGCAGATGTATGTCAAGCAGCCTTTAGATGTGGCATTACCAAGTGACAAGCTGACAGAAATATAGATTATGCTAATAAACTGATAATTACTGCACCCCATACCCATTACACAGAAAGAGTGTGTTCTGAAAATGGATGGACAGCTGTGGGGGAGCATTTACAAAAAATGAAACACCATATAAGCAATAACTACAGCAAGAGAAGTCAGTTCTTCACATAGTTTAGTGTGGGGAGAGGTGCCAAAGTCCACATTGGTAGTTACTCTTATCAGTAGCTGAAGCTCAAGAGGTTAGACAAGTAAAAACTACTTGCTGGCTAGGTTAGTTTCTGGTATCTGCTAACCACAAATGGCATAAATGTGAAAATTCAACTCCGTTTGGAGATTATATATATATATATATATATATATACACACACACACACACACACACATACATATACATCCATCCATCCATCCATTGTCTCCCGCTTATCCGAGGTCGGGTCGCGGGGGCAGCAGCTTGATCAGAGATGCCCAGACTTCCCTCTCCCTGGCCACTTCTTCTAGCTCTTCCGGGAGAATCCCAAGGCGTTCCCAGGCCAGTCGAGAGACATAGTCCCTCCAACGTGTCCTGGGTCTTTCCCGGGGCCTCCTCCCGGTTAGATGTGCCCGGAACACCTCACCAGGGAGGCGTCTAGGAGGCATCCTGATCAGATGCCCGAGCCACCTCATCTGACTCCTCTCGATGCGGAGGAGCAGCGGCTCTACTCTGAGCCCCTCCCGGATGACTGAACTTCTCACCCTATCTTTAAGGGAAAGCCCAGACACCCTGCGGAGGAAACTCATTTCAGCCGCTTGTATTCGCAATCTCGTTCTTTCAGTCACTACCCATAGTTCATGACCATAGGTGAGGGTAGGAACATAGATCGACTGGTAAATTGAGAGCTTCGCCTTGCGGCTCAGCTCCTTTTTCACCACGACAGACCGATGCAGAGCCCGCATTACTGCGGATGCCGCACCGATTCGCCTGTCGATCTCACGCTCCATTCTTCCCTCACTCGTGAACAAGACCCCGAGATACTTGAACTCCTCCACTTGGGGCAGGATCTCGCTACCAACCCTGAGAGGGCACTCCACCCTTTTCCGGCTGAGGACCATGGTCTCAGATTTGGAGGTGCTGATTCTCATCCCAGCCGCTTCACACTCGGCTGCGAACCGATCCAGAGATACATACATACATATACATATACACATTATATATACTTTATTAATCCCCAAGGGGAAATTCACATACTCCAGCAGCAGCATACTGATAAAAACTGATAAAATATATACATATACATATATACATATACATATACATATACATTATATATATACATATACATATACATTATATATATATATATATATATATATATATATATATATATATATATACACACACATACATACATACATACATATACATATATAAAGCGCTATATAAATGTAATGAATTATTATTATTATTATTATATGCATATTGTGGCACACGGCTGGGGTTGGTACCCAGCCGGGACACCCAGGAGGACCGGAGGAGGGCTTGCGCCTCCTCCAGACCATGAGGGGTCGACCACCCTGGTTGCTTTGGGGGCCACGAGTGCAGAGCTTTGAAGCTCAACCCCGTAGGGGCCCGTGGTCACCGCTAGGGGGCGCCCGGATGCCTTGGCAGCCCTGGACCTCAGCACTTCCGCCACACCAGGGGGGGAAAGAGGAGCAGGGACACCTGGAGTGCTTTCGGGGATACAGCCGGCCAGCTGGGGTGTGTCGGTGGAAGATTGCCGGAGCACACCTGGAGCACATCCGGGGGGATAATAAAAGGGGGCCGCCTCCTTCTTTGGGGACCTGCCCTTGTGGGACGGGTCGCTTCATGGGACGTTACTTCGCTGGCGATGGGGCGCTGCCACAGCTGGCAGAGGCTACGGAGGCGCGACTGGCTCAAACCAAAGGGGCACGAAAACCTCGGAGGGGTGCCGAAGAGGCAAGTCCCAGGGTGCCGGATTGGACCCTGGACGAGTAGTAGGACCCACTTCGGGGATGAGCTGCCCTCGCGGGACATTTTGCTCCGACCAACGTTCCTTCATTGAGGGCTGGAGTCGGGTGAGGAGAAGGACAGAGCTTGGTGGAGAGGAGTGGAGGCGGCCTGAAGAGAAGAAAGGTAGAGAGTGTGAGAGGCCTGGACTTTGGGAAGTCGTAGGGGTTTGTTGTGTGTGCACTTATTGACATTTGTAAATAGAACTGTAAATAAACGTGTGGTGGTGAATTTACCATGTCTACCTGTCTGTGTCCGGGGCCCGTTCCACAATATATACATATTTATATTATATATAAAATATATATATATATAATATATATAAAATATAATATATATATATATATATATAAATATATCTATATATATATATATAAATATATCTATATATATATATATATATAAATATATCTATATATATTTATATATATATATATATATATATATATATATATTTATATATATATATATATATATATATATATATATATATATTTATTATATATATATATATATATATATATATATTTATATATATATATATATATATATATATATATATATATATATATATATTAATATATATATATATATATATTATACTAGCCAACCCACGGCATACCATACGCCACATAATCAGGCCGCTTTTTTAATGATTTTTAAGCACAGGGAAAAAATTAACATTTGAAAAATCCGGAGGAGAGGGGAAGGACGCCCATTACGCCCCATCCATCATGCTAGTCTGCTGATTTCTCGTTCAGTTACCTGTGAGTAGTGATGGGCAGGGTGAAGCCTCGCGAAGCATCAACACGTTTGAAGCAATTGTGTCGGAAATCGTATCAAAGCTTCGAAGCATTTCACACTCACCTCTCTCGTGACACCTCCTGGCCATTTCATTAACGTTACAGAAACTTATGATACACTTCAATGACGTCTGTTAAAAGTCGTATTGCTTTTATTTTTTCGTAGCTACAGACTGACAACGAAGAGAAGGGTTCGTCAGCAGCTTGTAGTGTGTGATGTCTAAAAAATATAAATATAACTAACGCCGACAGGCAGAATGCACTATACGATAGCAAGAGTTAAACAAAATAAGACGCCTCACCTCGTGCATTCCCGGCTCTTTCAATTAGTATTTACTTTTGCACTGTATCATTATAATCGCTCCTGTTATTAGTATTATAATTAACCCTGAACTTTTCTTGAGATCACATTTAATAGCCTTAAATGTTTTCTTTGCTCTGTCTTAATTAAAACGGAGTAGACAGAAAATAAAGGTTTATCCCTGTACTTTGCCATGATATAGGTAAGCACATTTGAGAAAGAAAATGTGAAATCCTTAAATCACAGATGTCATTATTCGATCAAGTATTAAAATCTGCAGTGCTTCGAAAGCTTGACACAGTGTCGAAACATGAGTATCGAGCGGCCCATCACTACCTGTGAGTCACGTAGAGTTTTCATTGTTGTTTGCGATTCTGGACGCTTTTCGCGTACTGAGTTGTTCCAGAGTCACAGTTGAGAAACAGTTTTTTAATGTCTTTTAAGCACAGGGGAAAAAATGAACATGTGGCCCGGTGCATTCTTTAACTGCCTTGTGGCGCTGTAGTAGTACGGATGCTTTGCAGTAAGGAGACAGTGGAAGATTGTGGGTTCGCTTCGCGGTTCCTCCCTGTGTGGATAGCAAATTATCCGCGACAAACTGTTTTACACGCTGCAAACCAATCCGCACCGCTTTTTCAATGTTTTTTTAGCAGAGGGAAAAAAACGAACATTTGCAAAATCCGTAACGCTGCTTTCAGTAAGTACAATGCACACGCGTTTAATTTGTCAGCCACTTTTTGCCAGCTGTCTTTTCTGGTTTGGGTCGCTTTTGCAGTGTTACCTCTTGTGTATTTTATATCTTGAAATCCTTCGAGTTGCTAATTAACTAACTAACACCCACCCACTCAGCTTGTGTGAAAAAAATGCGCCCGTTCTTTCATCATTTTGTTGCAGCCTATCAAAGACTTGCTGATCATGTTTTGTAGACTCAATATATATTGGCTTTTCACTCAGCGCGAGGGCGCGCATTCATCTCGGATTATTACATCTTGCTAGACTAATCTGCTACACGGCTGCGTTTGAAAAACCGACTTATCCCGGATGAGTTTCACCGGCATTAATGATTAGGAATCTGGTTAGAACAAAACCCTGCAGCCACAGGGGTTCACGAGGACCAAGTTTGGCAAACACTGCTGAACAGAGACGAAACCGACTCAGGTGAGGAGTGGGGGCGGGCAAAGTAGTTGCAGCTATTGATTATTCAGTGTTGTTTGCCTGGGTGTCTGATCTGCTCAACAGGATTATAAATAAAAGGAAAACAATGTGAAGGCAATGTCACAGGTGATCCTGTGGTATAGCGGGTCCACAGCTCCCCTTCAAAAGCCCATTTTTAAATAAATAATCATCACACTCACAGTGTAGCGAGGGGCGTGGAAGTGTGGCTGAAACGGTTTCCGGGTAGACTCGTGCTTCGGGCATTTCTCCCCTGTGCAGTGTGTGAGCGAGTGAGGAGAGAGAGAGAAAGCCGGTACGTTAGAGTGAGCGAGAGCAGGCTCGAAGGCAATGTGATCCTGTGGTATAGCGGGTCCATAGCTCACCTTCAAAAGGCCATTTTTAATCAGGTGACTGACAGTAGTGGAGTCAGGCACAGAGAAGGTCAGCTGCAGAGAGAGCGTCTCGACTGTTGCAGGGCCTGAAGCAGGTGAGACGCTAATGAAAAAGAGGCACAGGGCTTATTGGTTTTTAAAGACTGCTTCCTTCATTGTGTTTTAAGTTCAGTTTTAAATTGCGCGGCTCTCTCTTGCGCTGCCTGTGTGTGCCTCTGTCTCTCTGTGGCGCTGCCTCTGTGTGTGTGCGCGGCTCTCTCTCGCGCACTGCCTGTGTGTGCGCTTGTCTCTCTCTGGCGTTGCCTCTGTGTGTGTGCGCGGCTCTCTCTCGCGCTGCCTCTGTGTGTGTGCGCGGCTCTCTCTCGCGCGCTGCCTGTATGTGCGCTTGTCTCTCTCTCTCTCTGGCGTTGCCTCTGTTTGTGTGCGCGGCTGTCTCTCTCGCGCTGCCTCTGTGTGTGTGTGTGCCTCTGTCTCTCTGGCGCTGCCTCTGTGTGTGCGCGGCTCTCTCTCTCGCGCTGCCTGTGTGTGCCTCTGTCTCTCTCTGGCGCTGCCTCTGTGTGAACCAAGATTCCACTGAGGTTGACTAATGAAAAGTCAACGTGGCTCAGAGCTGCAAGTGGACTGTGGCACAGACAAACAGAAATGACGGCATGTTTTTCGAGGCGTCGCGTCCGAGTTGGTGGGCATGGCTGCGATTTTTTCGTCGTATCCAATGGTCTAAGAGTTGGTGGGCGTAGCTCCTTCCTGCATGCGCCATCGGTGTCTTACTTGTCGGCGGTTTAGTGAATCCACGCCCCTTCCGGCGTGCTTTCCACGGTTGGCTACTTGTCTTCTGGCTTAGTGAATTATATATATATGAATTGAATGAAGTGAATTATATATATATATATTATAGTGAATTATATATATATATATATATATATATATACAGTGGTGTGAAAAACTATTTGCCCCCTTCCTGATTTCTTATTCTTTTGCATGTTTGTCACACAAAATGTTTCTGATCATCAAACGCATTTAACCATTAGTCAAATATAACACAAGTAAACACAGAATGCAGTTTTTAAATGATGGTTTTTATTATTTAGGGAGAAAAAAAATCCAAACCTACATGGCCCTGTGTGAAAAAGTAATTGCCCCCTTGTTAAAAAATAACCTAACTGTGGTGTATCACACCTGAGTTCAATTTCCGTAGCCACCCCCAGGCCTGATTACTGCCACACCTGTTTCAATCAAGAAATCACTTAAATAGGAGCTGCCTGACACAGAGAAGTAGACCAAAAGCACCTCAAAAGCTAGACATCATGCCAAGATCCAAAGAAATTCAGGAACAAATGAGAACAGAAGTAATTGAGATCTATCAGTCTGGTAAAGGTTATAAAGCCATTTCTAAAGCTTTGGGACTCCAGCGAACCACAGTGAGAGCCATTATCCACAAATGTCAAAAACATGGAACAGTGGTGAACCTTCCCAGGAGTGGCCGGCCGACCAAAATTACCCCAAGAGCGCAGAGACGACTCATCCGAGAGGTCACAAAAGACCCCAGGACAACGTCTAAAGAACTGCAGGCCTCGCTTGCCTCAATTAAGGTCAGTGTTCACGACTCCACCATAAGAAAGAGACTGGGCAAAAAACGGCCTGCATGGCAGATTTCCAAGACGCAAACCACTGTTAAGCAAAAAGAACATTAGGGCTCGTCTCAATTTTGCTAAGAAACATCTCAATGATTGCCAAGACGTTTGGGAAAATACCTTGTGGACTGATGAGTCAAAAGTTGAACTTTTTGGAAGGCAAATGTCCCGTTACATCTGGCGTAAAAGGAACACAGCATTTCAGAAAAAGAACATCATACCAACAGTAAAATATGGTGGTGGTAGTGTGATGGTCTGGGGTTGTTTTGCTGCTTCAGGACCTGGAAGGCTTGCTGTGATAGATGGAACCATGAATTCTACTGTCTACCAAAAAATCCTGAAGGAGAATGTCCGGCCATCTGTTCGTCAACTCAAGCTGAAGCGATCTTGGGTGCTGCAACAGGACAATGACCCAAAACACACCAGCAAATCCACCTCTGAATGGCTGAAGAAAAACAAAATGAAGACTTTGGAGTGGCCTAGTCAAAGTCCTGACCTGAATCCAATTGAGATGCTATGGCATGACCTTAAAAAGGCGGTTCATGCTAGAAAACCCTCAAATAAAGCTGAATTACAAACAATTTTGCAAAGATGAGTGGGCCAAAATTCCTCCAGAGCGCTGTAAAAGACTCATTGCAAGTTATCGCAAACGCTTGATTGCAGTTATTGCTGCTAAGGGTGGCCCAACCAGTTATTAGGTTCAGGGGGGCAATTACTTTTTCACACAGGGCCATGTAGGTTTGGATTTTTTTTTCTCCCTAAATAATAAAAACCACCATTTACAAACTGCATTTTGTGTTTACTTGTGTTATATTTGACTAATGCTTAAATGTGTTTGATGATCAGAAACATTTTGTGTGACAAACATGCAAAAGAATAAGAAATCAGGAAGGGGGCAAATAGTTTTTCACACCACTGTATACACACATTATATATGTATATTATATATAATATCCATCCATCCATTTTCCAACCCGCTGAATCCAAACACAGGGTCACGGGGGTCCAATCCCGGGCAGAGTGCCAACCCACCGCAGGACACACACAAACACACCCATACACCAAGCACACACCTGGCCAATTTAGAATCGCCAATCCACCTAACCTGCATGTCTTTGGACTGTGGGAGGAAACCGGAGCGCCTGGAGGAAACCCACGCAGACACAGGGAGAACATGCAAACTCCACGCCGGGAGGACCCGGGAAGCGAACCCAGGTCTCCTAACTGCGAGGCACTACCACTGTGCCTCCGTGCTGCCCCTATATATAATATATATATTATATATATATATCCATCCATCCATCCATTTTCCAACCCGCTGAATCCGAACACAGGGTCACGGGGGTCTGCTGGAGTCAATCCCAGCCAACACAGGGCACAAGGCAGGAACCAATCCGGGCAGGGTGCCAACCCACAGCAGGACACACACAAACACACCCACACACCAAGCACACACTAGGGCCAATTTAGAATCGCCAATCCACCTAACCAGCATGTGTTTGGACTGTGGGAGGAAACCGGAGTGCCCGGAGGAAACCCACGCAGACACGGGGAGAACATGCAAACTCCACGCAGGGAGGACCCGGGAAGCGAACCCGGGTCTCCTAACTGCGAGGCAGCAGTGCTACCACTGTGCCACCCCTATATATAATATATTTATTATATATATTAATATATATATATATATATATATATATATATATATATATACACACATTATATATATTTATATATATATATATATATATATATATATATATATATATATATATATATATATATATATATATATATATATATATATATATATATATATATATCATATATTAATATATATATATATAAATATATAATATAAGCCTTTAAGTTCTAGTGAATGACAGCAGAGAAGGGATAGGATCACAAAGAAATCTGATTGGCAGGACAGAAGGTGTGTAAAAGAAACACACTGCTAGGCTGCTCCTCAGGGCTAAATCACACACGTGTCATTCACATTCATTCTGGTGAACGCCCTTGCAATTCACATCTTCAGTGAACTTAACAAAATGTGCACATTCCCTCAGCTCACAAGCAGGTAGAGATGCTGCAAAATGAATCAGCACAAGGAGCTAAACCATATCTGTAAGAATCCACCTCAGTAACAAATTTGGAGAGAAGTAGCTTCCATTTTTGCCCAACACTCGACACAACACACTATGAATTTCCACTTCTCTGCCAATTGCCTCAACCCCACTCATCAAGCAAGGCCTGTCACAATCAACTGAGACCTCTATCTCAAGTTAAGCTCATAATCCTCCCTTCTCAAGTGGACACTTTGCAGTACCCCAATTAGCGTGAGCCACACTGTGTGTGTTCAACAGTCTCATTGTACGGATAGCAGCACAAGCTCAGCTGACGGCGCCCCCAACTGTTAGCTCTCACCCACACGCCATTCCCAGCCACTTTTTAATTGTGCTGCAGCCTGTACAAGGAAGCAAGCGGGTTCATTTATCAATTTGACATTTTCATAACATTTATTGTGTCGTTAACTTGGATGTCTTGTTTTTCATACTTGTAACATGACCAGTTTTAGCGTAGCATTAGCAGATACTTCCTAATAGGAACAGGAATGTACTACGTAACCTCGGCACAAGATGTGGAGGCGTTCCTTTTTTTTTTTTGAAAGAAAGAAAAAGAAAGAAAGAAAAATGACAAATGGTGCTCTGCTTGAAAGCCACCCAACAGTGTGCACCATTCTTGTCCGGAACACATTGTGCCAGATACAGTTCTGGGCTCTGGCTGAGTTTTGGGATTGCCCATTCAAAAAGCCTCAAACAGCCAGTCTGCACTGGAAAGAGCGGACACATCCTTCAACGCTATTTAGTGTTTTGGTCAAAAGACTTTATTCTTCTTCTTCTTTTTTTTTTTTTAAATAATCAGCAAGGAGGTTAGGGAAAAGAAACAAATACACATGCACATAAACAAATGCACAAGTGAAATGGGAGCACTGCCTCATGTGGTTGTGATACACTCCAACAAGTTGAGCTTCTGACGGTCATGGGCCACTGACTACTCCTCTTGCTGCAGTTTAGGGGAGGGATGTGAATTAGTTAACTGGTAAGACTTAACTAAACTGCCTCTACGCAGTTATTTGTTCATTGCGATAAACTGCTATAATGTTAGACAAGCAAAAGGAAAAAAATAAAATCAAAAATGAGTTAGATGTGAGCTCTGAGTTTTCCCGAAACTGCCAGTGGGATATGGTTTAACTATTATTTTTAACAAATACGCCATTTATAAAACAGAAAACACAAAGAATTTCACAGAGCTATCAAGAGTGCAAAGATAAAGGACAATCAGAAGAGCATTACAAGACTAAAGACAAGCATAAAGAATAAGATTTAGTAAAGTTTGCACAAATAAGCATAAAATAGTGCATTTCCTAGATGCTATATCACACAGCAAGGACTAAACTGTGGTATGGATATGAACAGTAACCCCCAATTCATGACTGGCCATTTTGCCACTTTGTCAATGAAGGGACAGCAAAAAAGATGAGAGTTTTTAAAGAATACATTCCTTCTCATGGGAAAACATTCTGAATGCCTGACTAACTCTGTAGTTGATTATGTGTCACCATGATCTTGATCTGTATCGAGGACTGGCCCGCTTTTGGTATTCAGCAAATATTTTCATGGCCTGTAAGGAATTCAGGCTAGCAAACAAACAATGGAGGAGGTACTCTTGTGATCTTCAATAAAACTATGAGCCCTTCCCTTTGTACCTTCCTGCATAAATTCCAACTACCTGACCAAAACAACACACACGCTCAGTTAAAGCCTCTCTCACCAAACCACTGTATAAGCCCAATTACGAAATTCTGAACCAAACATTTTTCCGCACAGTTTTATGATGTCCTACCAAGTCACTTAATGGTTGCTGTTAGATAATGTTTCATCAAATCAATCTACAGATGCAATGCATTTAATCACAACAGAAGTACAACTACAAAAAACGACAGCCCTCTTCCATCTTATCAACCTTCAACACTATGTGGGCATGGTTATATAATGCCTTACTGAATCACTCAGTGGGCACAATTCTGTAACACCTCACCCAAACAATACACCAGCCTGGTCCCGTCTCAGTGAAGCACTACATGGGTACAATTACGTAATTCCTGACTGAATCACTCAGTAGGCATAAGTCAATAATGCATCACCAAAACAATGCACAATTCTGTCTAACTAAAATGCTAAATGGGAGCAGCGAGTTATCTTTTCTATTAGATAAAATCAACTTATGTATTCTAATATATTCTTGTTTATCATGACACCTGAGAGCGACAACATGGCACATCTTGTTTGGGCATGCAAACAACAATAGCACTGAATATATGACTATACTATGACTACTGCTACTAGTCACCAAATTAAAGTATAGATACATGGGCAAACTTATTAGAGTGTTGATGCAGTTCCTCACCAAAACAATTCATTAGTCATATTAATACCTTCACAACACTGATAACAGTTGGTCAAGTGCCTCACCAAATCATTGCACACACGCAGTACATAAGGCCCAACTATATCACTTAATGGACACCCTTTTACAATCTCCATCCAGCATCCAGTTAAACTCTGTCTCAGTAATAATCTGTATGGGTATAATTGACATGTCTCACCAAATCATTATATGGATATGAATATATAATCCATCCATCCATCCTCTTCCGCTTATCCGAGATCAGGTCGCGGGGGCAGCAGCTTGAGCAGAGATACCCAGACTTCCCTGTCCCCAGCCACTTCTTCTAGCTCTTCCAGGAGAATCCCAAGGTGTTCCCAGGCCAGCCGAGAGACACAGTCCCTCCAGCGGGTCCTGGGTTTTCCCCAGGGCCTCCTCTCGGTTAGACGTCCCTGGAACACCTCACCAGGGAGGCATCCTAATCAGATGCCCGAGTCACCTCATCTGACTCCTCTCGATGCGGAGGAGCAGCAGTTCTACTCTGAGCCACGCCCGGATGACTGAGCTTCTCACCCTATCTTTAAGGGAAAGTCCAGACACCCTGCGGAGGAAACTCATTTCAGTCGCTTGTATTCGCGATCTCGTTCTTTCGGTCACTACCCATAGCTCATGAACATAGATCGACTGGTAAATTGAGAGCTTTGCCTTGCGGCTCAGCTCCTTTTTCACCACGACAGACCGATACAGAGCCCGCATCATTGCGGATGCTGCACCAATCCGCCTGTCGATCTCCCGCTCCATTCTTCCCTCACTCGTGAACAAGATCCCGAGATACTTGAACTTCTCCACTTGGGGCAGGATCTCGCTCCCAACCCTGAGAGGGCATTCCATCGTTTTTTGGCTGAGGATCATGGTCTCGGATTTGGAGGTGCTGATTCCCATCCAGCCGCTTCACACTCAGCTGCGAACTGATCCAGAGAGAGCTGAAGATCACGGCCTGATGAAGCAAACAGGACAACATCATCTGCAAAAAGCACTGACCCAATCCTGAGTCCACCAAACCGGACCCCCCTCAATGCCCTGGCTGCGCCTAGAAATTCTGTCCATAAAAGTTATGAACAGAATCGGTGACAAAGGGCAGCCCTGGCGGAGTCCAACTTTCACTGGAAATGGGTTCGACTTACTGCCGGCAATGCGGTCCAAGCTCTGACACGTACAGGGACCGAACAGCCCTTATCAGGGGGTCCGGTACCCCATACTCTCGGAGTACCCCCCACAGGATTCCCCGAGGGACACGGTTGAATGCCTTTTCCAATTCCACAAAATACATGTAGACTGGTTGGGCAAACTCCCATGCACCCTCCAGGACCCTGCTAAGGGTGTAGAGTTGGTCCACTGTTCCGCGACCAGGACGAAAACCACACTGTTCCTCCTGAATCCGAGGTTCGACTATCCAACGGACCCTCCTCTCCAGGACCCCCGAATAGACTTTTCCAGGGAGGCTGAGGAGTGTGATCCCTGTGTAGTTGGAACACACCCTCCAGTCCCCCTTCTTAAAGAGGGGACCACCACCCTGGTCTGCAAATCCAGAGGCTCTGTCCCTGATGTCCATGCGATGTTGCAGAGGCATGTCAACCAAGACATTCCTACAATATCCAGAGCCTTGAGGATCTCCGGGCGTATCTCATCCACTCCAGGGCCCTGCCACAAAGGAGTTTTTTGACCACCTCCGAGCGCCCAGGCTCTGCTTCCTCATTGGAAGGCATGTAAATGGGATTGAGGAGGTCTTCGAAGTACTCCCCCCACCGACCCACAACGTCCCGAGTGAGGTCAGCAGTGCACCATCCCCACCATATACAGGGTTGACACTGCACTGCTTCCCCTTCCTGAGACGCCGGATGGTGGACCAGAATCTCCTCAAAGCCATCCAAAAGTCGTTCTCCATGGCCTCCCCAAACTCCTCCCATGCCCGAGTTTTTGCCTCAGCAACCACCAAAGCCATATTCCGCTTGGCCTGTCGGTACCTATCAGCTGCCTCAAAAAGGTCCTGTAGGTCTCCTTCTTCAGCTTGACGGCATCCCTCACCGCCGGTGTCCACCAACAGGTTCGGGGATTGCTGCCACGTCAGACACCAACCACCTTATGGCCACAGCTCTGGTCAGCCGCCTCAACAATAGAGGCACGGAACATGGCCCATTTGGACTCAATGTCCCCCACCTCCCTCGGGATGTGGTCAAAGTTCTGCCAGAGGTGGAAGTTGAAGCTGATTCTGACAGGGGGCTCTGCCAGACGTTCCCAGCAGACCCTCACAACACGTTTGGGCCTACCAGGCCTGACCCACCATCGAAGCCTACTCACCACCAGGTGATGATCAGTTGACAGCTCCGCCCCTCTGTTCACCCGAGTCTCCAAGACATGTGGCCACAGGTCCGACGACACGACCACAAAGTCAATCATCGAAATGAGGCCTAGGGTGTCCTGGTGCCAAGTGCACATATGAACACCATTATGCTTGAACATGGTGTTCATTATGGACAATTCGTGACGAGCACAGAAGTCCAATAACAAAACACCACTCGGGTTCAGATTGGGGGGGCCATTCCTCCCAATCACGCCCTTCCAGGTCTCACCGTCATTGCCCACGTGAGCATTGAAGTCTCCCAGCAGAACAAGGGAGTCCCCAGAAGGTATGCCCTCTAGCACCCCCTCCAGGGACTCTAAAAAAGGTGGGTACTCCAAACTGCTGTTCGGTGCATATGCACAAACAAGAGTTAGAACCCGTCCCCCCACCCGAAGGCGGAGGGAGGCTACCCCCTCGTCCATCGGGGTAAACCCCAATGAACAGGCTCCAAGTCGGGGGGCAATAAGTATGCCCACACCCGCTCGGCACCTCTCACCGGGGGCAACTCCAGAGTGGTAAAGAGTCCAGCCCTTCTCAAGGAGATTGGTTCCAGAGTCCAAGCTGTGCGTCGAGGTGAGTCAGACTATATCTAGCCGGAACCTCTCGACCTCGGGCACTAGCTCAGGCTCCTTCCCCTTCTGAGAGGTGACATTCCACGTCCCAAGAGCCAGCTTCTGTAGCCGAGGATCGGACCGCCAAAGGTCCTCGCCTTCGGCCACCACCCAAATCATACTGCACCCAACCTCCTTGGCCCCTCCCATAGATGGTGAGCCCATGGGAAGGGCGATCCACGTTGCCTCTTCGGGCTGTGCCCGGCTGAGCCCCATGGGTGCAGGCCCAGCCACCAGGTGCTCGCCAGGCCTGGCTCTAGAGGGGGGCCCCGGTGACCCGCGTCTGGGCAAGGAAAAACATCGTCCAAAATTTTGATTCATCATTGAAGGTTTGTTGAACCACTCTTTGTCTCATCCCTCACCTAGGAACAGTTTGCCTTGGGTGGCCCTACCAGGGGCATAAAGCCCCAGACAACAGCACTCCTAGGATCATTGGGACATGCAAACCCCTCCACCACGATAAGGTGGCGGTTCAAGGAGGGGTGGATATATAATGCCTCACAAAAATACTGTAGATGTTATCAGAAAGCTAATTTTGCTTCATTGTGCTAAAAGGTTTTTGTAAAACACTTCTGGATATTTAATATTATTAAAGCTATTATATAGCAAATAAGTAACAGGAATTAGTAGTTATAGGGCTTTATAAAAACCTGAAAGCTCAGAAGCAAACCATATTTCTACTACTTTAATGCCTCTTATTATTAACACATTATGTCTCCTTTTTATAATAAAAAATAGTTATTTCCATCAAAATAATTATTAAATAAAGTAATTAGAGGACTTTTTAAGAAGCTGTCCTCTAAATAGGACATTGAGATGCAATGGGTTAACCATAATTAGCTCACATACGCCACCTACAGATAATTGTTTGCATTCACTCAGCTAGTTACCTAGCTGATACACTAGAGTAGCAGTCCAGCTTTAAGATCATCTAGTATCATACCAGAATAATTCATTTACTATGTCATTTCTTACAAAGAAAAAAAAAACAAATAAAAATCACAGCAGTGAAACCAAGAACAAACAACCCAGATGAGGGAAGCAAGCAGACTAGGAAGGTGTGATTTTTCTCACAGGAGATCTACATTTCTGCTATATCGAGTATCCACCTTCAACATAAGATTTTTAGCAAATCCTCACAATCCTGGCCAAGTTTTGTGTGAGTGTGAGCATGAATAAATGTGCACCTAGACAAGCTCAAGACAATAAGGAAAGGAATCAGATCACTGTCAACTTGTAAAAGGTTGTCCAAAATACTAAAACATCTGAAGGAAAGCAACAGACTGTGGTATGTTCTTTTTATATGTGAATGATAAGCTATCAGACTGCAGCATACACGTGTAAGACACCAACTTTCTAAAGGCAACAGGGTCACCAGCAATTACAAAATGAGGCTAGCTTTTGAGGCAACACCTTAGGCCAACATGTGTCACAACTAGGATGGCCATCTTAAGGTTTTCCTGTAATTTTGTAATTGGAAAAAGTGGTTTGAACTAAAATGGGATGTCAAAGCTTTAGGGCAGGGGTCCCCAACCACCGGTCCGCAGCCGTCTGACAGCCGGGCCACGAGAGAACTGCTGGCAATGGAGACTCACTCAGACTTTTCAGAACGCTTGGCGGGCGGGGCTTTGCAGCGGCACAGAGAGAGGAGAGAGACCGAGGTGAGAGAGTATTACAACAAAGTATTTTTATGGTCCCGACAGTTTCCCCATATGACACGAGTCTATAGAAATCTCGTTACTACGAACTACATTCAGCAGATGCTTTCATTACAACGAAGTGGCCTTGAAATGCTTGAATGAATCATTCACAGAGCAGTTAGATCTGTGGTCCCAGCTCAGTTGTACACATTTACACAACGATCCCCAAACAGAAACATTGTAAAAAAAAAATCTCTTTCTTCGAACTTTCCTCGTACTGTTTTTTTTTTTGATGTTTTTGTTTTCTGTGGTTTTCAGTGATACCTTTTGCTTATTGCTTGTCAACATTTGAAAAACATCCATTGGAACTTAACTCATTGTCACCCTCCTATAGAAACGACAGACAAGAAAAAAACGATAACAGTGTTAATGTTTGTGATGTGCAATCTGTTGGAATGGCAAATGCAAAGCATATGTCTTTGTTATATGCAAAAAAAGAAGAAAAATCTCGGGTTGCAAACGTATGCGAACTGCTTAATAACTTAATAATAATAGAAATGTTAATGCTGTGGTGACCCTTTGATTCAGAATACCAGTCACTCTGTACAAGTTACCGACTCTGCATCCAGCAAAAGAACCCCAGACCATCACACTTCCTCATCCGGGTTTGACAGCTGGTGTCACACACCAAAGAACCATCCTTTCACCAACTTGATGGCATATAAACACCCTGCAAGATAAACTAAAGGTTTCAAATTTTGATTCATTTGTCCATAAGTCTTTCTTCCAGTCTGCAGTAATCCACAGCTAGTATTTAAAGACCCTGTTTTTTTTCCTTTAAGAAATGGCTTTCTTACTGCCACTCGACCAGTCAGTCCTGCAGCACAAAGTCTCCTCTTCACAGCAGAAACTGAGACCTGCATTTTTAACCACTGTTAAGCTGTGCTTGAATTGTTTGTGCTGTGAGGCACTTATCACACAAGCTGGTGACTCTCAAAAACTTGCCTTCTGATCTGCCAGATCTCTTCCTATCAGAGTTTCTTCCAGTTTCCAATTACCTTTGGATTATGTAGGACACCACTGTACTCGCTGATGCTTTTTTTTTTTTTTTTTTGCAGTTTCTCTAAATGAAAGGCCTATACTTCTATGGGTAATAATGCTCTTTCTCATTACATTTGTTAATTGTCATTTTCTTGCCATTATCACTGAATTTTACAACTTTCTACAGAGTAAAATTATCAAAGTAATACTTCAGCAGTTGTAGTAACATAGTGTGTTACAACTCTGCTTTAAGACAGACAGAAGATTTTTAAATAATCGACAGACGTTGGGACACATGTACAAATTGTTTGCTTCAACTTGCTAAGCTTAATTAACTTTATTTGCTGCAGATCATCTAAAGGCTGCAATCTATTAGTTGTTCCCTGAAGAATGCCTATTGATAACATTTTGATATTTCCTGTTTGAGTTTTTGCTAACCTAAACTTTAAATTTAAACTTTACTGCTTTACCGTTTTATGCAATTAATTGCATTTCAACTGATTAAATATGAAGAAAAACTAAAAAACTGATGTTTTAAAACTTTTGACCAGTAGTGCTGGCAGTAAAATCATTATACACAAAACTGAGATATGGTGTCCCGTAAGGCTCAGTATCATGACCTTTACTGTGTTCACTTTACATGCTTTACAATAGAAAACAATGTTAATTTTCACTCATATGTAGATGATCCCCAATTATGCCTTTCTTTTAGAACAAATTAAGTTTCTCCAATGGTGTCTTTAATTAGTTGCTAGTGAATTAAAGGACTGGATGGATGAAAACTACTTGTCTTTAAACACTGATAAAACAGAGATGTTAATTATTGGAGGGAATGATGCCGATTGCAATAATATTATGTCATCATTTAACTCATTTGGAATCTCCATTAATTTTGCTAAATCAGCCCACAATCTAGGAGTTATCTTTGACTCTAGCAAGTCATTTAAAGTGCACATTACAAAGTTGTCTAAAACATGTTTCTTCCATGTTAAAAATGTTGGGAAATTATGGGATTTTCTACATAAGTGGGATTCTGAGAACTTAATTCATGCATTTATTTCTAGTAGGATTGACTACTGCAATTTGGTGTTCACTGGATGTTTAAACTGTTGTTTATACAGCTTCCAGTTAATCCAAAATGCTGCTGCAAGAATTATTACAAGAACAAAAAAATACAAACACCTTACACTGGCTCCTGTGGTAGAGTGCGTCCGCGGCTTCAAAAAATAAGGCAAGATCTAAATCCATAAAGCCATGTCTCTCTCCATTGGTGCAATTGCACGACCGCGGGGAGTTAATGAGGTAGTTGGGGTGAGTCTGCACATGTGGGTACGATCGTTCTCAATTGCTTCATTGGGTTCCTGTGGCATGTGATTAAGGCGCTGCGCCTACGGAGACAGGTGTGTGTATATATACGGGCCGCCACAGAGGAACTGGAGGGAGATATGGGGGACATAAAAGTGAGAAAAGAAATGATGTTAAGGGAAAGAGGTTAAAAGATGTGAAAGGCAGTCTATGGGAGACGATCCAGACCCCTGGAAGGAGGAGGAGGCAGTACGAGCTGGGGCCCCGTGAAGGAGCATTAGCTGTGGCGCTAGTTCGCCCCACTGAATATTCTGGTGGAGTGTGGCGAGCAAGGCAGGTGCCCTCCCCAGGCTTCTGAGGTGCGACTGAGTGAACGTGAAGGAAGAAGGGAGGAGAGCCGACTGCGGACGGTCTGGCTGCGATGTCCGGAGGTAGCCAAGACAGAGGTCGGTGGAAATGAGTTTGTGCTGCGGAGGTTCCGCCAGCAACGCGTGTGATGGGTGAGACGAGGAGAGTGAAGGTGGTGTGCTGCAATCGGGTGAAGAGAGACTGTATTTTAACAGATGTATTTATTGATTGATTTTATCTTCACGTTTCAGTGATTTTATGGATTTATTTATGTACTGTTTTTAGAACACTGCACAACTGACACTTTTTTTGGTTTTACTTTTTTTTTTTTTTGTGTTGACTGGTTGTCAATAAAAAAACTTGGGCACTTTTTCCACCATCCTCTGGCATCATCTGAGAATTGTCCTCATTTGTCAGCTCATTTCGGTCATAACTATCAATTGTGTTGGTTCAGCAAACTCCCATGTGGGAAGAGGGAGTCTGTAGGGGACCGGCATTGTCACAGCTACCGGTTAAGTTTAGGGCAGATTTCAAAACCCTCCTATTAACATTTAAAGCCTTAAATGGCCAAGGTCTGGCTTACTTGTCTGAACTTATCATGACTTACAAACCAGAACTTAAATTAAGATCTTGAGATGCCGGTCTGTTTATGATTCCAAGAATCATCTCTGTTGTTAGTCATTAGCACTAAAAAATGAGTAATATGATAGTTATAATTTGTTACTAACCTTAACCTATTCTGTTTCGCTTCTTGGTAATCAAAGGTGGCACTTGGCGCCACTGCCCTACTGCCAAGTTGTTTTGCCTGCCTAAGATAAAGTCATCTCTGATGGAGGATCACAGGAATCGTCACGTAGAGGTGTCTTTCATCAGATTGGCTGGCCCAGTGATGACTAAGCTGTGGAATGGCCAATAGGGAGAGGCAGTTTGTTGGCCAAGGTCTCCAGGACTCTGAACAAATCAAAATCATATTGTGCAATATCATCTACTGTTAAATTCTGCTCTGTACTTGTAATATTTCTATTGCACTATTATATTATTGAGAAATACTTGTGTTCTGTTCTGTGTATTGTATTGACCCCCTTTTTTTGACATGAACTGCATGCCCAACCTACCTGGAAAGGGGTCTCCATTTGAACTGCCTTTCCCAAGGTTTGTTCCATTTCTTCCATTTAAGGGTTTTTGGGAGTTTTTCCTTACCTTCTTAGAGTGTCATGGCTGGGGCTGTCAAAAGGCAGGGTCTATTAAAGCCCATTGTGGCATTCCTTGTGCAATTTTGGGGTATACAAAAATAAATTGTATTGTAATTGTAAATTGTATTGTAGTGTACGCAAAATAAAAAGGAGTATTTTACTGACTGAATAATGGTAATTTGTTTTGGAGCATAATGGACAGTTTACACCATGCGCAAAATGTGATTTTTGTACATAATGCCTTAGTGCAACTTACTGCAGCTTTTGAGCTAATGTGGAAATCATGTTTTTCACTGAATAATAGCCAGGACACACATGCAGAATTAATTAAAAAAAACATTTTCTGCTTTCCAGCAGATAGGTTTCTTCAAGAGTTGTGCTATAAAGACACTCTGCTTCAACCGGCCTCATCCAGTCCTACCAGAAACTGCGGTCTCAAAATTCACAAAGCAGCTGGCAGTAGCAGACCTCAAGCATTGCTGACTCTTGAGCGACCACAGCTCTGACTACATTTTAGGCTTTAGTAAATTTCTCCCCTGCTCCATCATGCCTCTATTCAAAAGCTGTATTACTCAAAGCCAACAGTTGCATTCTGTTTTCATATTTCAACTACTTGCTTGAAGATGTAGCATGGAGATACCTTATGCAACAGAAACCAAAGACAGTCCAGTTTCCAGCTTCACCAGGAAAGACAATAAACATCTGGAATTCACATCACAAGACACCTGTAATCTGCTAAATAGCAACTGTTAATTTAGTCAAGCCATTGAGACTACAGGAAAGGAAAACAGATTTGGCTTTCTCCACATACTTCACAGTACCTTAGCATGTTACTTAATTAACTTAATTAAACACGTAGAGTTTAACATGAAGTTTGCTTGGAGACAAAAAAGCAGAATAAAAATCCTGCTTGGAGACATCGTAAGAGTTTACACAAAAACTAGGTGTGCAGTATGGTCAAGTCATATTATTCCTGCAAATTCAGCAAAAGGAACCCTCATCTGTCACAGCCACGGGTGTTGGCCTTCTGACAGGTACAAAGAGGCACAAAAGAGGACATTCAGCACAGCAGACAAAAGTGAAATGTCGTTTTAATGTTAATATCATAAAATTTATGGTTTTATTAATATTGGTCACAGAAACAACAACAAAAAATAATTATCATCTGTCATTCTTCACCCGCAAAAAATCTTTAATTTTGTAGCCTGATGTACAATATTCATGCCAACTGTTTAAATTTTAATAATAAATTAAAAATACACAGAAACTGCCAAGTCCCAAATGCCTTCAAAATGAGCAGTGCCAAGTTTGCTTCTTCAATGCAGTTTGAGGTGTTAAACAGTAAAGCATCATTCACTATAATCAATATCATTAAAGGAAACAACCATAACCACAGTGCAAGCTACACATAATTGAAAAAAATAACAGAAGTACACCGAAAAATCAATACAGTGAGTGGGCAAAGAAAAGAGTGCATAAAGATCTAACCCATCAACTCTTGAAAAAATGATTGTTAGATTGGTATTTACTGTATTGTACGAGAAGTGTCAGGGAGCCATTTCAACAAAATGCAAAGCAGTCTTGTTTTCATACTACTTTCTCAGAGTCAAAGCCAAAATTTCATTAATATCAAAACACACAACTGAAATGAAATGTTAACTCATACTCCAAAGCTTGCCTGGGACAAAACAACAATAAGTGTATGCCCTCTTTACCTTATCAAAGACTATTGTAAATACATGGCTTTGTCCTTCTTTAGCTAAAGCAAAAGCTAAAGCAAAGGAAACATTTCGATTTTCTAGTTAAATATAAAAAAGATGGCCGCATTGATACACAATGTGTACATGTAGGGCATCTTCTGATGGAACTTACTGATGAAGTCATCAGCATGCAAAACCTGTAATGTGAAACGTTAAAGTAACAAAAAAATGAAAATGTTTTATTCAAATGAGTAGAACATGACAGAATTTATGCAAAATATCAGTAAACACCTCCAGATCCTGAAAGGAGTGTAAATCTGTGTATATACAGTAATCCCTCGCTATATCGTGCTTCGCCTTTTGCGGCTTCACTCCATCGCGGATTTTATATGTAAGCATATTTAAATATATATCGCGGATTTTTCGCTGCTTCGCGGGTTTCTGCGGACAATGGGTCTTTTAATTTCTGGTACATGCTTCCTCAGTTGGTTTGCCCAGTTGATTTCATACAAGGGACGCTATTGGCAGATGGCTGAGAAGCTAGATTGCTTACTTTTCTCTCTCTCTTGCGCTGACTTTCTCTGATCCTGACGTAGGGGGATTGAGCAGGGGGGCTGTTCGCACACCTAGACGATACGGACGCTCGTCTAAAAATGCTGAAAGATTATCTTCACATTGCTATCTTTTGTGCAGCTGCTTCCTGAAACGACATGCTGCACGGTGCTTCGCATACTTAAAAGCTCGAAGGGCACGTATTGATTTGTGCTTGAAAAACAAACTCTGTCTCTCTCTCTCTCTCTCTTTGTCTGCTCCTGACGGAGGGGGTGTGAGCTGCTGCCTTCAACAGCTTTGTGCCGTGGTGCTTCGCATACTTAAGCCAAACAGCCCTATTGATTTGTTTGCTTTTCTCTCTGTCTCTGTGACAGTCATTGCTCCTGACACGCACTCCTTTGAGGAGGAAGATATGTTTGCATTCTTCTAATTGTGAGACGGAACTGTCATCTCTGTCTTGTCATGGAGCACAGTTTAAACTTTTGAAAAAGAGACAAATGTTTGTTTGCAGTGTTTCTCTACAACCTCCTGTGTTTCTGCGCAAATCTGTGACCCAAGCATGACAATATAAAAATAACCATATAAACATATGGTTTCTACTTCGCGGATTTTCTTATTTCGCGGGTGGCTCTGGAACGCAACCCCCGTGATGGAGGAGGGATTACTGTACATATAAAATGCACCTCATATATAAACTCACTCACACACCCATCCACACACATATAAGTTCATACATGCTGTAAACATACAACAAAAAAACTGTGGTCCCATCGTACAGCACATCCACCTGCTTAAGCCCTCTACTGGGTTGCCTGTGCTCTAGGGTCCTAAATGAAGCATGGCAGGTTACTTCCCTGTATGTCATACTTTCTGCCTCTCTCTGGTGCTCGTGCAAGTTTCAATTGATATATTCCAAAAAATGGTCTATAGCACTGTCATGCCCTCTAACATGCCCTTTCCTGTGTGGTTTGTAAGGGTGCTCTCTCACTGTCAGTGTGGGTGTCTCGCACAAGAGTTGACCTGTAGGACATTACCTTGTCCTGTGCCTTGCTGGTGGTATTCTTCACTTTGCTTGACTACACATAGGTATGTGTATTTAGTTTATAAAGGAAGAGAAGGTGGATTCTTATATTGAAAACTTCTAGTGTTACTCTATTTTCAATGTCTGAAAAAAGCATGAAGCAAAATATTCTGGATACTTTTATGCCTTTAAACTCTCTATATTAGTGGTTCCCAAACTTAGTCCTGGAGACCGACTGTGGCTGCAGGTTTTTGTTCCAGACTATTTTTAACTGAAAGCTTAGCCTAATTAAGTTAGCTGTTATTTACTAGTTTCTGTGCTTTAGGGTCAGTGCTGAAATTATAAAACTAAGGATGGTCATATTTTATTAAAATGTACTAATTGGCAACCCCCTAGGCAGACACGCGGTCCAGTCCCACCCTCTGGAAATGATCCTCTGTCTGCTGCAGCCAGGTGTTAAGTGGGTGTCCCCTTGGCCTAGGCCCAGTCACTCAAGTCCTCAACAATGATGATCCTGCGAGCCAGATTCATGTCTGCAGTACTTCTCAAGTTTCATCAAGTTGAATGCAGACCATCACAGGACAGCTATTTTCAAGTCTGTTTAGAGATGTTCAATTGTTATCAAGGCCAGGTCCTGGCTGGGCAACTCAAGGACTTAAGCAATATGGAAAGAACTGTGCTTTGGGAACCCTTCAATGCTGCAGAAATGTTTCTGTAGCCTTCCCAAATCTGTGCTACAACACAATCCTGTCTCTAAGCTCTGATTCACATGGTCAATTGTGGAAACTTACATAGAAAGGTGTGTGCCTTTCCTAATCATGGCCAGTCAATGAATTAACCAAATGTAGACTCTACACATATTATAATAACATCTCAACAATGATCAATGGAATGGGATGCACCAGAGACAAATTTCAAGTGTCATATCAAAAGGTCTGAATACTTCCGTCATTGTGATAATACATTTGAAAAAAATTCTAAACTTCTTTTTGTTTGGTCATTCTGGGCTATTAAGTGTTCTTTTATTGAGGTTTAAAAATTGAATATAAATGTTTCTAACATATGACTGCAACATAAAATGTCATAAACGTGAAGTGCATTGTATATTACATCTGTTACTGCTGCTCTTGACTAAGGTCAAAATCATAGTCTGTACCTTTCGTAACTTGGGAGTATTCACTGATAATAAAAAAACAAAAAAATGGGCACCAATTTACAATATACACTACATATAATGCACACATTAAAAAACTGATAAACTAGAAATTTACAAACAGCTTTACAATGTGGCTGTTCAGGTTGTGAAGGAATGGACAATTAATTTTAAGGAATACATTTTCATAATGCATGTAAATAATAAATAATGTAGCAGAGTGTATTACTTAAGACTGCAGAAATGTTAATTTAATTAAATGTTAAGTAACACTACACTAAGCTAAGGTCATATCATATAAATTCAAAACAGTTATTAATTTAACATAAGGTAAATTGCATAAGAAATTGTGTAAAGAAACCTAGATCAATCCTAATTGAGTCTTCGTTGCTGCAAATGATTAAATTAATCATAAAATTGATGTTTATCAAGAAATGCAATTTTAAAAGCAAGATGCTGACAGACAACACGATCGATTAAATTCAGACTGTTCTCTCCTTAAATTACGCACATGTCAGAGTGGTCACTGTTTAAATAAAATCTGAAGAAACTACCTTTAAAACTAAGTTATGCTATAAAGGTTTGCAAGTGACTCCAATGTTTTGCAAAAACATTTCCTAAATCTTGTTATTAGCTTTAAACAGAAGTAACAATGGTCATAGTTTCTCATCCAATGTTAATAATATACAAAATGTAAACATGCTACTAACCACAATGTATCTTACATGATATAAAATTTACAGGTTACAGGCACGACTACATTGACCAAGTTAACCTTTAAGGAAAGTGAAGGAAAAAATTAAACTAATGAGAAAATATTTGTGGATTTGTGTCTCATGAACTGATCCATTAAAAATGAAGTGCTGTAATTCTACCTGTAGGGATGCAAATATAACTAACAGTTAGTCCTAGCAACTTAACTCTTTTTTTCAATAACGGTGTGTTCATCTCTTATAAAACTGCAATTTTATATTCCATTCATTTATCCTAATGTGTGCTTTTTAACTTGTAGTTGTAACATCGTAACAGATGTGCTTGAGTGTTAGCTAAATTTTGCAAGTTTATAAATCCATCTTAAATGTTGTCTTTGAATCTGAATTCTCCTTAGCATATGAAAAAATATTGCTATTGCTAAATATTGCTTAAACATTTTGAGTAATAATATATAATTTCCCATGCTCAAAGTGCTTTGCAGAATCCCTGAAAGAACAACAGGGCATATATTTGATAAAACATTTGATACAAATATCAATACAAATAAGATCTGCATAAAATATTAAATTAGGATAAATGCAGGTAATATAAGGCATTTAAATAGAATAAAAGACAATAAACCAGAAGAAAATACAAAAACACAAAACACTATAAGAAAACCTTGATCAAATAACCTAATTTGTAATACAAATAATACTGAGCATTAGGGTGAAGTTAATGTATTTTTGAACAAATTAAATGTTTTTAATTAATTAATTGAGTCAGTTGACCATATTAATTTAATGAGGTCATTCCAAAGTCAAAGTGAATTTTATTGTCATCTCAGCCGTATACAAGTATACAGATAGACGAAATTGCGAAGCTCAGGGTCCACAGTGTAACAACATGACGTGCAAATAATAAATTAAAAATAGAATTAAAATTTGAATTTAAAATTAAAACACAAACAAGACAAGACATTGTGCAAAGACAAGACAAAGAAGTAGCAGCAATACTGATGTGTAAGATATGTAATATACGGTAATAAATAAATAATAAATAATAGATATAGATAATACAGAAATTATCAGTGTATGATAATAGTTGTTTAAGACATGTGTAAACAATGACAGATCAGAATGTTTCACAGCAGAAGGATAACAAGAGTGTCAAAATACTTAAAGATCAGTATGAGATTTTCAGTTCTTCTCTAACTGCATACTCGTCTTTGCTGGACAGTGGCTCGCATGTATAAAAGGTCTGTTTTTAGAGGTGGTTGAGGCCGTGTGAAAGGTCCCAAGGGGCAGCCTGGTGTTAAGGAGTCTAACAGCTTGGGGATAAAAACTAAGTAAAAAACAAAGTATGGCCATTATAGAGATGAAGACTTTGTCACCCATAGAACACAGTTAGTTTGGAGCACAAGAAGATTGCCAGAATCAGTGTACCTCAGTGGTTGGACAGGAGCACAGTGATGGAGAAGGTTACTGATGTAGTCTGGTGCAAGGTCACTTAAAGCTGTGTAGGTTATAACAGAATTTTAGATTCAATTCTGTAAGACACAGGGAGCCAGTGAGGAGCAGGATGGGTGTTATGTGCTCGCTGTTGTGGTTCTGTGTAAGGATTCTTGCAGCACAGTTTTGAATCAACTGGAGTTCTGATAAAGGGTTAGAAGGAGCACCTGCCTGTAAGGAGTTACAGTAGTCATTGCAGGAGTACTTATAGCATCCAAGTACTATGGTCACATTTGTTATTTCTTTAGTGAACGCTATTCTTTGCAGAATTTCTATTGTGCTTTGTTGTCTTTGTGCACATACTGTAGGTACACATCATGATGTGCAGATCATCCAGTAACTGCACATCCATAAAGAAAAAGAGGGTTGGCTAGTTTTATCTGAATAATTTGTGAAAAGATCCCTGAATAACTCACATCAGGTACTCAAGTGATGTCCAACAAATATAAGAAACACAATCTTAACTGAAAATCTCAAAGCACAGTAAGTGCAATTTCAATAAATAGAATGCAAAATACCATTTTGCTATTGTCTTTGTCACTGTACTTAGTTCAATTCAATTCAATCAATCAATTCAATTCAATTTTATTTGTCATTTAACAGAACATCCAAGATGTGCTGCAGAACGAAAATACGATGCACAAGACTTTAATAAAAACACATAGTTAAAATCAGCCTACAATAAAATACTAAAATGCTTCATTTAAAAGACGAACGGCAGTAGGAAAAAAACTGTTTTTAAACCTGGTAGTTCTACATTTCAGGCTGCGGTACCTTCTGCTTGAGGGCATGAGGGAAAAGAGTTCAGAGGCAGGATAAGTAGGGTCTCTAGAAATCCGCACAGCTCTGGCCAGACAGCGTTGTTTTGCCAAATCTTGTACATTAGGCAACGGGGCTCCAATGATCCTCTCCGCAGCCGTCACCACTTTCCTCAGTGCTTTCCAGTCCGAAGCGCTGCAGCTCTCCTGCCACAGAGAGCTGCTGCTGGTTAGCACGCTCTCTATGGTCCCTCTGTAAAAAGTGGTGAGGACTGGCTTACTGAGATGGGCCCTCTTTAGCCTCCGCAGAAAGATCAAGCGCTGGTGAGCTTTCTTGATGACGGAGGAGGTGTGCAGGGACCAGGTGAGGTTGTTCGTCACATTAACTCCCAGGAACTTAGTAGACTGCACAATTTCCACAGCAGTGTTCTTAATGTAGACCGGGATGTGTATCAGCTGTTTCTTCCTGAAGTCGATCACCAGTTCTTTTGTTTTTTCGACATTCAGTATCAGATTGTTTTTATCACACCATTCCACAAATGACTTCACCTCCTCTCTGTAATCCCCTTCCCCGTCACCTCGAATGAGACCCACCACTGTTGTGTCGTCCGCATACTTAATAATTTGGTTTGTGCTGAACTTGGCACAACAGTCGTGGGTCATGAGCGTGAAGAGGAGGGGACTTAGAACACACCCCTGTGGAGAACCTGTGCTGAAGGAGATGGTATCTGATTTATTCTTTCCTACCCGTACGTACTGTGGCCTATCCATTAGAAAGTCCAATATCCAGTTTTGCAGAGGTATGCCCAGTCCCAATGGGCCCAGTTTGCTGATCAAATTCTGAGGGATGATGGTATTAAAAGCCGAACTAAAATCAACAAACAACATGCGGACCATAACGTCTCTATTCTCCAGATGTTCCAATGAAAAATGGAGTGCAATAGATATGGCATCCTCTGTGGCACGGTTGGAGCGGTAGGCGAATTGGAGTGGGTCAAAAGAGGAGGGTAGGACAGAAGTAATGTGGTCCTTGATCATCCTCTCGAAACATTTCATCACTATTGATGTTAAGGTTACAGGGCGATAGTCATTCATGGTTGTGACTATGGGTTTTTTCGGAACTGGGATGATTTCTGAGGTTTTAAAGCAAGATGGCACAACAGCTTGCCACAGAGAGATGTTAAATATATCCGTAAGGACATGTGTCAGCTGCTCCGCACATCCTTTGAGTACACAACCTGGTATCTGGTCTGGTCCCGCAGCTTTCCTTGGATTAATTCTCCTCAAAGTCCGTAGAACATCATCCGGTTCCAGACACAGTGCCTTCTCATCAGGATGAGGGGTGGCCTTCACTGGTGATGTATCATTCAATGCTTCAAACCGTCCAAAGTACTTATTTAGGTCATTCAGGAAGTTGAAGCTATCATCACAGGGGTAAGAAACTGTTTTGTAATCTGTCACAGATTTAATCCCCTGCCACAATCTTCTGCTGTTCCTGTGATCTTGAAAATGACTCTCTATTTTCTTTCCATGAGCCCTTTTAGTTCTTCTGATAGCTTTATTTAGGTTGGCTCTTGCTGTTCTAAGGGCAGCTATATCTCCAGATTTAAAAGCACAGTTTCTCACTTTCAGCAAAACTCGCACCTCAGCAGTCACCCACGGTTTATCATTTGCCCTGACAATGATGTTTTTGGTGACGCAGACATCCTCCATGCACTTGTTTATGTAGCCAAACACAGCCTCTGCATATTCATTTATGTCTATCCTTTGATCTGTGGTAGCTGCCTCACTGAACACAGACCAGTCAGTGCACTCAAAACAATCCTGTAGTGCATTCATGGCTTCTTCTGGCCAAACTCTCACCTGTTTGAGTGATGGTTTTGATCTGATGAGCACAGGTCTATATGCTGGGATTAGCATAATAGAGATGTGGTCTGATGAGCCAAGATGGGGACGTGGGGATGCTTTGAATGCTCCTTTAATGTTGGTGTAGACATGATCCAATATATTGGTTCCTCGAGTTGCAAAATCCACATGTTGGTAAAAATGGGGTAAACCTCTCTTCATGTTTGCCTGGTTAAAATCCCCAGCAACGATGACTACTCCCTCTGGATGTGTGGTTTGCAAATCGTTGATACAGTGGCAGAGTGTGTCAATGGCTGCCTTGGTGTCAGCGTCAGGGGGAATATAAACAGCTACTATAAGTACAATGGAAAATTCCCGTGGCAAATAAAAAGGCCGGCATTTAACTACCAAAAACTCAGTGTCCGGAGAGCAACATGTTATACACATACTTTCTAACAATAAAAACAGAAAAAAATAAAATTGAATTTGGAAAAAGAAAAAATAGAATTAATAGTGCCCTATACACATCAGTCATAAAATGTTACATCGTATTAAGATCTGCTCTTGTAGTGTGGGTAAAATAGAAGACTCCTTCAGACTTTCTTGGTCAAAAGACTTTTAGTGAGTGTAGAATCAAAAATGTGTAAGAATGAAGGGCAGTGACACTCAGTAAGCTTGAGACAATAAATCTGCCACTGAAGCTGACAACACAGTGTTATCAACAGAAATACTAAGCTAGATAGATAGATAGATAGATACTTTATTAATCCCAAGGGGAAATTCACAAATGAGTTGGACAGAAACTGCACATTACTGAGGTTCTACGTGCTGCAGACTGATACTTCACTTGACCATAACCCATTGGGCAACTTTT